>NC_048225.1:108632145-108932145 GCF_002007445.2 Ailuropoda melanoleuca
TTAATCAAAAAGGAATGGAAAACTATAGAAGTGCAGAAACAATAGAGTCATAGAATTTATTGAAGAATATCCAGAGAAAGAGTCCTATCTATGAAGTGCCTGGGTGTTTCTGATCTCAGCACTTAGATATTTCCATTGTTAAACCCACCTTACATTTCTCAGATACATAATTTGGTCCTCTAGTATGTATTTTTGTGTATTACTGGATTCTATGTTACTTGGAATTTGTGCCTCTATGTCTGTCAGTAATACTGGTCTTCATTTTGCCTTTCTCATACTACATGGCTTGGATTTTGATACTAAGGTTATGATACTACATGATGAGTCTGATAATTTAAATATCTGAAATCTTAGTGGATCTGTTTTTAATTTTTGTGGTTTCTGTTAATTCTTGCTCAAGTTGTCTGTGTGTGTGTGTGTGTGTGTGTGTGTGTGTATGCACATGCACGCATGTGTAGGTTTCTTACCTCATCATTCTTGAAAAGTTATTTGTAAGAATGTTTCGAGGCCTAGGATGAAGTTTTCTGCCAGTTTACATTGCTTATGGCAGCACCTAAAGGCTCAGCAAGTTTGGAAGAGCCTTATTCTATGTTGAAGACCCAGGGTTTTCTGGACTACCCTAGTCATTCTAACCTGGACCACAAAATGACGCGAAGGCTGATCTAAGTATGGTTCTCTCTTATCATGGTGTATATAACCCTTTGGAGCCCCAATGATCTTTGTGGGAAGGGTCTCCAATTGAACCATTATTTTGTGGGAGACAGGGCTTTGATTTTTAAAACTATAGAAGTGCAGAAACAATAGAGTCATAGAATTTATTGAAGAATATCCAGAGAAAGAGTCCTATCTATGAAGTGCCTGGGTGTTTCTGATCTCAGCACTTAGATATTTCCATTGTTAAACCCACCTTACATTTCTCAGATACATAATTTGGTCCTCTAGTATGTATTTTTGTGTATTACTGGATTCTATGTTACTTGGAATTTGTGCCTCTATGTCTGTCAGTAATACTGGTCTTCATTTTGCCTTTCTCATACTACATGGCTTGGATTTTGATACTAAGGTTATGATACTACATGATGAGTCTGATAATTTAAATATCTGAAATCTTAGTGGATCTGTTTTTAATTTTTGTGGTTTCTGTTAATTCTTGCTCAAGTTGTCTGTGTGTGTGTGTGTGTGTGTGTGTGTGTGTATGCACATGCACGCATGTGTAGGTTTCTTACCTCATCATTCTTGAAAAGTTATTTGTAAGAATGTTTCGAGGCCTAGGATGAAGTTTTATGCCAGTTTACATTGCTTATGGCAGCACCTAAAGGCTCAGCAAGTTTGGAAGAGCCTTATTCTATGTTGAAGACCCAGGGTTTTCTGGACTACCCTAGTCATTCTAACCTGGACCACAAAATGACGCGAAGGCTGATCTAAGTATGGTTCTCTCTTATCATGGTGTATATAACCCTTTGGAGCCCCAATGATCTTTGTGGGAAGGGTCTCCAATTGAACCATTATTTTGTGGGAGACAGGGCTTTGATTTTTATTCCTGCTCACCTGGGAGACCATAAAAATGAAAGTTAAAATTTTCAGGGTTTGGCAAAAGCATCTTTTGTGCCTTCTTTTGTCTCTTAAACTGTTCTTTTTTTCTTTTGGTCTGGGAATTCCTCAGTATTTTGTTGGTACTTTGTTCATTTCATCCATTTTTAAAAAATTAATTAATTAATTTTCAAATTCTTATAAGCAGGAGATCTAGGCCACTCCCAGGACAGCATTAGTAGACAATGAAGTTCTTTCTCTTTTCATCTCTATATGTAAAAACTGTCAATGTTTACTAGTAGTTCTTAATTATTTAAAAAAAATTGACAGTAATTTCAATAAAAATATAAAAATACATGTAGTTCTTGTCTCTGCAGTAATCGCATACTTTGTGTTTCCATGCTCCTTGATTATTAGCAGAGTTAATCTTTTGTGTGTTTAATGGCCATTTGTATATCTTTGCTAATGAAGTATCTATCGTGCATTTAGCCCATTATTCTATTGCTGTGTTAATATTTTTGTTATTCATTTGCAATAGCTTTTTAGATATTAAGAAATTTTGTTTTCTAAGGAAAGCTGAAATCTTATTTCTAATGCTTCTCTGTCAACAGATTACCAATAAGAAGGGGGAACATTGACATGGATGGTTTAAGGCTAATGATATTTGTCTCATTGTACTGCTGGAGACAGTGTCCTCTAGATCAAGTCATTTAATAAATTTTTATTGAACATATACTAAGCATCAGGTTAATGAGGTTCTGGGCATGTAATGGTAAAAACAACAGATATTATCTTTGTCTTCATGAGATTTACTCTAGTGGGGTTGACAGATGTGAACCAGATAATCACAACCACGTAATTGTGAACCATTGTAAGTGCTGTGAAAGCAAAGATTTCTGTGAGATCATCAAACAGGAGAACCTGACCTATCTGGGTGACAGTTTGAAAGACAAGTGGGAGTTAAGTAGGCAAAACCTGGGGTTTGTGTGTGGAGGGAAGTACTAGGCAGAAGAAAGTAAAAAGTCTGTGAGACAGGAAAGAATTTTGTAATTTAGAATGTTAAAGAGGCAGTATGACTGGGATGCACAAAGAAAATGCATGTGTTAGTCTGGAGAGCTAAGAGTGGTTCTTGTGCAGAGTTTTGTGAATTACACTAAGGATTTTAGTCTTCATACTAAGATTAATAAAAACCATTAAAGAGGTTTAAGAAGGGGAAGGATATGGTCAAATTTGCATTTTTATATGATCACACTTGCTGTAATACAGAGAACTGATAAAGAGGGAGCAAACGTGGATATGGAAAGGAATGGAAAAATAAAGCATGATGCCCATCAGGCTCTTTATACCTATTTATGTACCATAAAACTCCACAGACTCCCAGGTCTTCCCTATCCCCCTCACTCACCTGTAAACTCTTTGCGTCCTTTTTCCACCCTCTCCAACTTTGGAAACCTTTCCATAGTGCCCACAGTGTAATTTATGTAATTTATGTCCTCAATCTAGACTTTAAACATTTCTTTTACCTTCTCACTCTAACGAAAATGTGACTTTCTCCATTGCCCTGTAGCAGTGCCTATTTCTTCCTCCCACTGGGTCTTGAGATTGGGTAGGTCTTGTCTTCCTCGTTCACCATTGCCTCTTTCATTCTCCCTCTTTCCTCCTTAAAACTTGCTCTTTTTGTATCTCATGTCATCAAATTATATGACTCATCATTGCTTTCAACACCCCTCATTTCTTCGTAATTTTAACTCCCGAGTCATGTTATTTACTCCTACACAACTCTTGTTTCAATTCTTGATGATTTCAATGCACAGCGCTCTGGTCACTCAGTGCTTTGAAGTCTTCCTTTTCAGTGATATTCTCTAATCTCTCCCTCAAGCCACTCAATGCTGCGATCATACCCTTGACTTTTATTATCATCAATAATTGCATCTCTTTAATATGAGTTTCATGCCCCTCACTCTCTGAACACCACCTCTTATCTCCCCCATCTGGCTCCTGCCAGCATTCTAATTCCAGCATCTTTTGACTCCACTGGAGCCCCCATTTCTATCATTTGCACATTTCCAATTTTCCTCTTTTTTTGATATCCGTATTCTCTCCTTTCCCAGCCTAAGTTTCATTGTCAGTTATTACAAGCCCTCTCTTGCATACACCCTGAATTCTTTTGCCCTTCTCTTTGTGCTATTCTTTTGGCAAAACTACGTTCTGGTTAAATCCAATTCGCTGTTATTTTGAACCTGCATCTGGTCTGGTGGAAAAAAACACTAAACCAAGTGACCTTGTCTCCCTTGAAATTCTGATCATGAACTCAAGTGGGCCCTTAATTCTATGAAGTAAGCATTCTATACATCCCTACGCCATTTCATCTCTCTTTTTGAGGTGATTATATGGGGACTTTCCTCATTTTATTTAAACCTTAACATCTCAGCATACTCAGCTGATGGCTGTAGTTCCTTTTTTACTGAGAAATGGAACCAATCAGAAGAAAACTTGCATAGACTTCCACCACTGCATCTACTTACCTAAAAGCATTAGCACTTCCTCTTCATTCTTACCTCTTCCTGCAGATGAACTACCCATCTTCCTGTCTAAAGCTGGCTTCTTCACTTGTCATTAGATGCCATCCCCTCTTGTCTACTCAAGAACAGCATTCCAGAAATTCTCTCCTCTTTCTCCTACAGTATCATTTTTTCCCATTTTTTTTACCAGGTTATTCCAATTAGCTTGTAAAAGAAGTATCTCGACTCCATTTTCCTCAACAACTAACACTTAATTTCCTTGTTCCCTTTTGCAGCAAATCTCCGTCTTAAAAGCATTATCTGTATTCACTCTCATCCATTTCTCTCCTTTCCTTGTCTCTTAAAACCAAGGCAACAGGTATTTGCCATCACTGCATGGCAACCACTCTCTTCAAGTTACGCTAACTCCAGTGGTTAATAT
This sequence comes from Ailuropoda melanoleuca, assembly GCF_002007445.2. Taxonomy (NCBI): domain Eukaryota; kingdom Metazoa; phylum Chordata; class Mammalia; order Carnivora; family Ursidae; genus Ailuropoda; species Ailuropoda melanoleuca. Next base: position 108,636,619 of record NC_048225.1, read on the forward strand.
CCAAAATATATAATGAACTCACACAACTCAATAGAAACCAACAAACAAACCAAATAATTCAATTACAAAATGGGCAGCAGAGCTGAATAGACATTTTTTGCAAAGAATACGGATGGTCAATAGTCACACAGAAAGATGCTCAGCATCACTAATCATCAGGGAAATGCAGATCAAAATCACAATGAGATATCACCTCACACCTGTTAGAATGGCTATGATCAAAAAGATAAGAAATAAGTGTCGGTGAGGAAATGGAGAAGAGAGGACAATGGCCTACTGTTGGTGGTAATGTTAAGTGGTACAGGCACTAGGGAAAACTGTAAGGAGGAATCTCAAAAAGTTAAAAATGGAGCTACCATATGATCCAGCAATTCCACTTCTGGGTATTTATCTGAAGAAAATAAAACACTAATTTGAAAAGACATATGTATCCCTATGTTTATCAAAGCATTATTTATAGTAGCCAAGATATGGAAACAACCTAAGTGTCCATTGATGAATAAATGCATAAAGAAGATGTGGGATATATATATATATATATATATATATATAATTTATATTATATATTTATATAATATTTATATATAATATAAATTTATTTATTTATTTATTTATTTAATTTATGTATGTGGAATACTACTCAGCCATAGAAAAGAATGAAATCTTGCTATCTGTGACAACATGGATGGACTTTGAGGGCATTATGATAAGCAAAATAAGTCAGAGAAAGACAAATACTGTATGATTTCACTTATATGTGGAATTGAAAAAAACAAAACAAATGAATAAAATCAAAAAGAACAAAACTCATAGAGTGGTTGCTAGAGAGGAGGGAGGATGGGGAGTGAATGAAATGGGTAAAGGGGACCAAGAGATATAAGCTTCCATTTATAGAATAAATTAGTCATGGGATATAATGTACAGTACGGTAACTATAGTCAATAATATTGTAGCACATACTTGAAAGTTGTCAAGAGAGTAAATCCTAAAGGTTCACTTTGTATGGGGGCAGATAGTAAGTAGATTTATTGTGGAGATTACTTCGCGATATATACAAATATCAGATCGTTATTTTGTATACCTGAAATCATATAATGTCATGTGTCAATTATACCTTTTAACAAATAAAATTTAAAAAATAAAGAGATAAGAACCCTTTCTTTAATTTGGACTTCTCTTTAAATTCCTTCTTTCTCTAAATTCCCATTTAGCTGATATCATAAGAAGGCCTTAGCATGGGTGGAGCTTCTGACTTGGAAAGGATCCTCTAGCTGTCTTTCAGGGTCAAGACAGAATCTAGTGGGAATGAAGGCATGGGATGGACTATTAGGCTGCCTATGCTCAAGACTGTAAGAAAAACTTTTTTCTTTGAGTTGGTCATTCTTCTCTGGGGGTGGAAGACCTTGGTGGCTAAAGGTAGGCTGGAGGCTTAAAGAAAGGAGCCAAGAGGGCCAACTTTTAGTCTAGGCCTTAGGAACATGGGCAAAGGGACTCCTTGTGGCATATACCTGGCTTGGCTCCCTGCAAGGTATATTAATTTCCTAGAGCTACTATAATAAAGTACAACAAACTGTGTGACTTAAAACATTAGGAATTTATTTTCTCATAGTTTTGGAAGCCAGAAGTCTGAAATCAAGGTATTGATGAGGTTGGATCCTTCTGGAGGCTCTGAGGAAGAATCTGTTTCCTGCTTCTCTCCTAGCTACTGGTGGCTGCTGGTGATTTTCAGTGTTCTTTGGCATGGAGCTACTTTTTCCTCATGTGTCTCTCCGTTTATCTTTTTCATATAAAGACAACAGTGATTGGATTTAGGGCCCCAATACCCTGCTTCAGTATGACCTCATCTGTGCTAATTACATCTGCAAAGACCTTATTTCCAAACTGTGATCTTCCAAGGTTCCAAGTGGATCTAAAATTTTGGGGGTCACCATTCAACCCACTACATAAGAGTGAGAGTCTCATAGGAGTTTTTGGTCAAAGCCCTAAGGAATAAAGTGTATATTTTTGTAGGGTATCCATTCTGCAAATGTCTCTCACAAATTTACTATGGCAGGAACTGGTGAATTCAAAAAAAATTTTTTTTTCCTATCTTCATCATAATAAATTCTTTTTTTTTTTTTAAAGATTTTATTTATTTATTTGACAGAGATAGAGACAGCCAGAGAGAGAAGGAACANCCTATCTTCATCATAATAAATTCTTTTTTTTTTAAAAAAGATTTTATTTATTTATTTGACAGAGATAGAGACAGCCAGAGAGAGAAGGAACACAAGCAGGGGGAGTGGGAGAGGAAGAAGCAGGCTCATAGCAGAAGAGCCCGATGTGGGACTCGATCCCATAACGCCAGGATCACGCCCTGAGCCGAAGGCAGACGCTTAACCGCTGTGCCACCCAGGCGCCCCCATCATAATAAATTCTTTTTTTCCTCGCTACCCTCATCATAATGAATACAACTAAGTTTGGTTGTGACTCCCTAAATTTCTTAAGGAAAGCCTTAGGTATTTGACTTACCTAGTAATGTTCCATTTAAATATTTCCAACTGACCCAAGCGAATAGTTACATGGTAAAATACCACCCAAAGGAAAGACTGGAGCAGGTGAATTGAGATCTCATTAAATATCAGTGATGATAGGGGCACCTGGGTGGGTCAGATGGTTGTCTGCCTTTGGCTCAGGTCATGATCCCAGGGTTGTGGGATCGACCCCTGCATTGAGCCCCCTGCTCAGCAGGGTGCCTGCTTCTCCCTCTCCCTCTGCTGCTTGCCCCCTGCTTGTGCTCTCTCTCACTCTTACTCTCTCTCAAATAAATAAATAATAAACAAAATTTCAGTGATGGTTATTGAGTCAGGAGAATCTGCCAGATATCATAAGAGGAAGCCTAGTGCTTCAATCTTGAAATTCAAAACTTACATTTTTCCTCTTTAGCACTTAGATATTTCATTAACCCAACCCAAACTCTTATTTTCTCTACACCATAATCAAAGAAATATCAAGCACTTAAAGTAGTGATTAAAAAAAAAACTCAGAAAATCAGAATTGCTGGTTTTGCGACAGTATTTCTTAAAAGGAGCTGGGAGAAGGAGGGTATCACAACCAGAGTTTTACCAGGAGACATTACTGTAAGCTGCATCACGGTTGTCATTGGCAGTGATTTGAAACCATAGAAACAAATCAAAATTACTGCCAGCATTTGCACTGAGTTGAGATTGCATGCACGTGACTGTTCACACCGCCAAAAATGGTAAGAGTTTTCACCAGCCAAAAATAGATTCAGGTACATTTGCCCTGTCTCAATGCATTTATGAACGCTGACTTATTTTGACATTTATGCAGTCATCTCCCTGGTCTCCTGACATGGTTGAGAAAGTGACTTCAGTTGTCTTTTATGGTAATTCAATTTGGGGGCAAAAATAGGATGAGTTGAAATAAGATTGCAAAGCTGAGCTGCAGGGTGACTATTAGCACTATGGCTGCAAAGCAAAACCCTTTATAAAATGGTGTAGGGAATCATCCCCTCTCTTTGTTTGAATATGGTTGGCACATACAGCTCAGAATGCTTTAAAGAGAGGTGGAAAGCAGCCATCTTTGATACACTGGATAGAACAAAGCACATTAAATTCCTGCTAGATCCATTGCCACTAGAATAGAAATAAAACAAGATAATTGAATTGCCAGGTATTTAAGAATCCTACTGCTGAGGAATAGGAGCTGTTTTACTTATGTTGAGAATCAGTATTGAAAACATAAAATGTTTTGGGATAATAATTTAGAGAAACTCTTTACATTTGATATTACATGTGAAATCCATACAAATGAAATAGAATCCAGTAGAATTGGTTTTTGGAAAAGAATTGGTTATATGGAAAATTTAAATACAAAATAAAGGGCGGAAGTGTTTTAGAAAAAATGATCAAACTTTAGGCTTCTGCAAATGTTTCTACATTTGAATATTAGAAAGTAGATATTTTCCAATGATTCTTCTCAACTCTTCTACCAATAGTCACAGATTGGCAGCCCAAGAGCCAAATCTGGCTCTCAAGTGGGTTTCTTTTGGCTTTTACATTTTCTTAAACTTGTTTTGAATGTGCATGTCTTTCTCCGTTTGGACTGTCCTGCCAAACTTGCTCTTTGATTTCCTGCTTTTTTTTTTTTTAAGATTTTATTTATTTATTTGAGATAGAGAGAGAGTGAGAGAGAAAGCACAAGCCAGGGGGCAGAGGGAGTAGCAGGCTCCCCATTAAGCAGGGAGCCCGATGCTGGGCTTGATCCCAGGATCCCAGGATCCCAGGATCACGACCTGAGCTGAAGGCAGACGCTTGACTGACTGAGCCACCCAGGCACCCCGATTTCCTGCTTTGTGCTTGCCCTTCCTTATGTGTTCAGTCACATTTCCTATGTCATTCTTGGATCGATCTGATGCCATTTTCTCAACCTCAGATAATTATTTTTCTCAATCTTCCAGACTGATGCTGCTCTTCTTTCTACATTTCTGAAAATCTATTTTTTTCCCTCCACTAAACTTGTTATGATTACTTACAACTTGTTCTTCTGTTTTCCAGCATGCTTCTCACCCTAACGCCACATAGCAAGGTAACATACAACAAAGAAAGAGTGCTAACAAAACTCAAACTGACTTAGTTTCCAGGTACTCCCCAGTTTTACAATTGACAACTTAGAGACTGAACTGGTATCAATAAACAGTTTCCCCTCTGCCTCTACCAGGGTCATCACCTCTATCGATAATTGCTGCTTAGGAGGCATTACTAATGATGAAGACACGGAACAATGAGAAAGGTATGGCACCAGAATTCTTTGCATCTCTCCTTCCTAATTTTGCTTAAGAATTGCCTCTTCACCATACAACCTAAGCTCAAGGAAAAGTTGGCTCCATCTTCCACTCAGGCAAATGTATTCCGATTACTTAAACCATTCATAGGAGTTCTATGGTATCCATTTCAGGCCAAAGAGATACGGGGACAGGTCTGCTGAAGACTTCTGGAAAAGCTTCTTTGCTTTTAAGTAGGTGACACTAAAGATGCAGACCTTGTCAACAACTTTATCTTGTTGGGATGTGATACTTGGAAATGCTGCAGCCATCTTGCTACCAGCCGAGGAAGGTGCCAACTTATGAGGAAGGGCAGAGCCAAGAGAATTGCTAAGAAGCCGAACTGGGACCCTGACAAACTATAGCTGAAGTTGTCTTAGTTCTATTGTTTTAGACACTGTGAGTCAGGGCTTCCTGGTACTCACAGCCAAAGGCATCCTAAATGACAGTCTCCCAGATTCATCATATCTTTGTTTAATAGGCAAAATACTCTGACTTTTGTGAATTAGCCAAAGAACAGAAGTCCATTTGTTCCTTTGTTGTGCTTTGGAATATAAACTGCTTGTAGGTAGGGATTCACACTCTGGGAAAGTTCCTTGTGGAAAAATTAGCTCAATACTATGCCAAGGATGGTTCTGAACAGTTACCGATGATTACTATGATTGATTTTTTTCTTTTAACCATGGTTACAGTTTGGTTATAAATATTATACCTTGTATTTGCAAAGTGATTTATAGTCTACCAAAGTGCTTTATGTGTTATTTTATTTAAGTCTAGTAACAGCCTCATAAGATAGAGGCAAAGATGAAGGTGCAGAAAATGGAGCTCAGAAAGGTTACCTGATTTGACCAAGATTATAAATATAGAGTGTCGAGGCCAGGACTTAAATCTTGGCACTCTAACCCTAGGTCTAATGCTTTTGCCACCAGATCACAGCTCAAGGTTGGAGCAAACCAATGATGTATGGTGAGGAAACAGTTTATAGAAGAGAAATCGTGAGGTAGCTCCAGGCAAATTGTAAGAAAATGGATCTGCCTGCTCCTGGCTATGTCGTTCACTAGCTGTGAAATCTTAGGTGAATCATTGCACCTCCATGAATCTCAATTTCAAGGACTTACACTAGATGATCTGTTATGTGCTTTCTGATTCTAACATCCTGTGATCTGTAATCGAGAATTGCTTATGCAAATAGGCTACAAATCATGCTTTATATAAGCTACAAAGCTTCCCTTGTGGCTACCGAAGAGAGATGGACTGTGTGTGTCCTGCTTGTGCTTCTATTTGAGCCTCCCTATTCATGCTTCGTGAGCATGTGTGAAAATGTCATCAGTTAACAGGTACGTTGAATATCAACTTAAACTCACTTTATGGCCCAAGTCATGGGCTTTCCATGTGTAGAATAATTTTACTCTAGAGCTGCAAAAATCACTTGTTTGATTAGCTAATCTTGTCAGTGTGCTTCTTGGAACGGATTTAAAATGGCATAAAAAGCCACTGAGGCTTGGGGATGCTTATTTATTAGGCACTTGAGTGGCAGGTTTCCATAATTAATTGTCCTATGACTGACTTCCCTTCACTATTCTAATGAAGCATGTGATATTTGCTGCCTCAACAGATTGAAGTTTGCAAATTTAGCACTCTAGAGGCTATTTTTTCCTAAGCAATATGTCAGCAATTTGAGAAAATTGCCATCAGGGAAACCATGGTGCTTTGGCTGCAGTTTCATAGTCGAAAAGCTCATTTGCACACAGACAAATTATTAAGTCAGAGAAAATGTAGCACACCAGGACTTACATCTTACCAGCATAGAAACTGCTCTGTGTTTGAAAATGGGAAATGATATTTGCTGCAAAATGGTAAAGTGCTGCTTTATGAATAAATGTAAGCACCGGCTGACTGCAACTACCAGGTGTTATGGCTACATGAGGAAAATAGCTGGAAGAGGGTGGGGAAAAAAGATTAGGAAAGTGTAGATGCATGTGGAACGTAGTGGCCCTTGCCTTTGTTCTTAGAAAAAAGATGCTGGAAATCGAGTCCTCAGAAGGATGATAGTGAGTATAAAGGTGGTGATGTAAAACTCTGTGTTAGGTAACTTTTGAAGCAACAGAAACCCACCTCACACTAGTCAAGTAAAATAGAATTGATTGGCTTATGTAACTGGGAAGTCCAAAGGACAGGCTGGACCCCCTCACTGTAACCAGGGGCTTGAGTGCTATCATCTTTCGGCTTTGCTTCTCTCGGGGTATTAGCTTCATTCTGTTGGCAAGATCTTGGCATGCAGAGGAGAAGTTGGCTATGGGAAGCTTCAAGGCTCTATCCTTTTCCTTTCCATTATGTGTATATCCATCCCAGGAAGAGTCTCTTTCACCCTGTTTAGCTCATAAACTCAAATGCTATGGAGATTGAGTACTCTTATTGCCCAGCCTGGATCACTGCTCATGCCTTGGGGTAGAGCAGCATCATTACTGACACCCATCAGGACCAGAGTTGTAGGAATGGGGAGTTTCTCCATAGAAAGCGATGCTAGGCAGATAAACTTAGAGTTATACTTGAAGCTTCTCTTCAGATTAAAAAAAATCTTCATATTTAACAGTGAAGCTAAAGTTTTGAAAGGAAAAACAAAGGCAAGTTATGCACAAGCTTTTTCAAATTATCTAGAAATGCTTTTCACTAAAATTACTTAATTAAATTAATTAAAATGAAATATTCAGAACTGAATAACACTTGAGTCAGTGTGCTTTTTTTCATTGAATTAATATTTTCCCTATAAACATTATTAAAAGAACTATACATGAATAAATATAAATTACTAAATGCAAAATGACCAATAATTTGAGGAATATTTAAATACTTATGAATTAGGTATTTCTTTCATAATGGCAGAATCTGTCCTCAATTACTATTTTTTTTATTTAAAGATTTTATTTATTAGAGCCAGAGAAAGAGTTAGAGAGCACCAGCAGAGGGGAGAGGGGCTGGGAGAGGGAGAAGCAGACTCGCTGTTGATGTGGGACTCCATCCTAGGACCCTGGGATCTTCACCCTAACCAAAGGCAAATGCTTAACCGGCTGAGCCACGCAGGTGCCCTGTCCTCAATTATTAATTTCTGTTTCCACATTTCAATGGACCTAATGAATTTCAGTAGATCTATCTAATATACTGGAAATGAAGTGATCATTAAACCATGATAGTATTAGTCACTAGATTGGGTTCCTTGGAACAGGCTCTGAAATGAATGGTTGCATGTAGAAGTTTTATAAGAAAGGAGGGAAGACAGAGAAAGAAGTTCATCTGCGCACCTGATTGCTGTGATCTCAGTCCATCCTGCAGGATTCTTGAGCTGGGGTGGCCTTCAACGTTGTCCCAATTTAGGCAAGGGCCAAGCCTTTGTATCGACTTTGAAACAGGCTGATCTGGGGTGGGGAGAGGAACATGAACGGAATCAAGGCAGCTCCCTCAGCTGAGGCCAGTTCCCTGGAAGGTTCTCAGCTATGAGCCAGGAGTAGACAATACAGACTGCGGTTGAGTGAGTGCCTGAGTCCTGTGGGAGTGAGTGTCTAGGTGGTCACCACGGCACCCTCTACCGAAGGACATTTAATGGCACTATCCAAGTGTTAGATATATTTTCATTTCGGACTCTAGCTGAAATAGTCTCTTTTAGCCAGAGAACCTTTGAAATGTTTCCCATTGTCACAACAAACAAGAGAATAGAGCAGTCAGATCAAAGAATGCTAATTCTGGTTAGAGAAGGCGGTTATTTAAGAAGGCACCTAGGATAACGAATCAGATCATTCTAGTGGGCGGAAAACAGAGTATTACAGTCATCCCAGGGTTAATAAACAAAGACTCATCGGCAAAGGTCTCGAAGAAAAGATGAAAATATCTCAGAAAAATCTTGACACAACAGCTTAAAGGAAACAAAAGTAGATTCTCCGAGCCCAGAGTCAGTTCTTTTAACCCAAACCACTTAATTGTGATCACCAGTACCTTGGTAAGAACTAGGAGGATGTCACATTCTAGATCATTCAATATAACTGCTATAACTCAGGTGCCAGTTTTGCATCTCCTTAAATGACCTCTTATGCTGGTATTTGAGGGTCAAAAGGGAGGGTGTCTTATATCTATTCTCCAGTTTATGTCCAGTTAGTGTTTTCCAAAGCATATTCTTCTTCTCTCCATCTCCACCTCTATTAGGAGCCAGATTTTGCCTCCTAACCCAGTTTTCTTGAGCAGTAACAGCTCCGTTCCTATAAGTAGTGAAAGGTACTCATGAGAAGTGGGCAAATCATACTTCCCTTTACTGTCCTGTGCCTTTGTTCTCTATAATAACCACACAGAAGACTGTGTGGGTGTATTAGATTTTACTGATGGGTTTGGTGACAAATGGAAATTATAGTGTGGGATGAGAAAAAAAAAAACTATTTCTAAAGGTGACTTTCCTCATGTTCAAAGGAAAAGCACATAAAAAATTGTATCTTCCATGGACTAGCTACCTTACAGTTGTCATCAACTCTTTCTCCCTCTGTCTTCACATTTGGACCTCTTATTTATTTATTTATTTATTTATTTATTTATTTATCCGGAAGAAAGAGGGAGAGCACAAGCAGGGAGAGCAGCAGGCAGAGGCAGAAGCAGGCTCCCTGCTGAGCTAAGAGCCTGTTGTGGGACTCCATCCCAGGACTGTGGGATCATGACCTGAGCTGAAAGCAGACACTTAACTGACTGAGCCACCCAGGCATCCCCATAACTTCCTTTCTTTTCTTTCTCTTCTCTCTTCTTTTTTTCTTTCTTTAGATTTTATTTATTTGAGTTAAAGTGAGAGAGAGAGCACAAGCCGGGGAACAGAGGGAGAGGGAGAAGCAGGCTCCTCGCTGAGCAGGGAGCCCAATGCGGGGCTCCATCCCAGGACCCTGGGATCATTACCTGAGCCAAAGGCAGGTGCATAACCAACCGAGCCACCCAGGCACCGCATCTTTTTTTTTTTTTAATTTAAATTCAATTAACCAACATATAGTATATCATTAATCTCAGATGTAGTGTTCTACATTTATTAGTTGTGTATAACACCCAGTAAGAGTGTTACTTTCTAAATCTGTCCATGGTGTTCCATATTCTTTTTTGGATGTGTGATTAGTGATGTATTTGGATTTATTTCTATAATATATATATATATTTAAAGCTGTACATATTTAATATATACAACTTGATGAAATTAGGGATAAGTATACACTCATGAAACCACAACTATTCCCCATGTAATTTTTAGGTAATTCTGTCTTTACTCATGAGGGTTGACATTCCCCTCAAGATTCACACTTTCTCAGTAGTATTATTAGCCAAATCTGAATGGATCTGTTCAGAATGAAATTTGGTAGTACTCATGCAGGACAGTCTTTGGTGGATGTTGGTGCTCTAAGTCCTTAGGTCACTTTGGGAGTGAAAATGACTGTACCAGAGACCTTGGTACCCCAGAACCCTGAAGAACTGATCAGACACTCAAGATTGGTCTTCTTTTAAGGTTTTCGCCAGTGTGAGTTGTAGACTTCTCTTTATTCTTTCACTTGTCTGGCAAATAATTGTTGAATCTCCAACCTTCCTCCCAAAAAACAAAATCACCCACATGAACTCCTTCCAAGACATATTTTTAAGAAAGAAGAAAAATGTTTTCTTATTGTCAAATTTGTGATGTCAAATTACTCTCTGAAGGCATAACTGATATTATACATGGAGTATTTCATTTAATCCCATCCTGTTTCCCAACTTTCAATTATGCAGACTTGGGTCTATTACAAATATAGGAAGCTGATCATTTGCTGAGTAAATATTTCCTTTTCAGCATACCTCTAGCTATGTAATGACAAAATGAAGTTTGGAAACCACCTTTTTGCAAGGGTTTGATTAAATTATTTGTTAGGAGTCTCCCTTGGGTTAATTAGACATCAATTACTGGGGAAGTAAGGACATAGAGATTACCTATTTATAGGTATAAAAAATATTATATTATTCTCATTTTAGTGTTGGTTTATTTTCTTAAAATTTATATTTTTATTTTTTCATTTTTATTTTTATTTTTTTATTTTTTAAAGATTTTATTTATTTATTTGACAGAGAGAGAGAGACAGCCAGCGAGAGAGGGAACACAAGCAGGGGGAGTGGGAGAGGGAGAAGCAGGCTCCCAGCAGAGCAGGGAGCCCAATGCAGGGCTTGATCCCAGGACTCTGGGATCACGCCCTGAGCTGAAAGCAGACGCTTAATGACTGAGCCACCCAGGCGCCCCTATTTTTATTTTTTTTAAAGATTTTATTTGTTTATTAGAGAGAGAGTACAAGCAGGGGGAGCAGCAGAGGGAGAGGGAGAAGAAGGCTCTCTGCTGAGCAGGGAGCCTGATGTGGGACTCAATCTCAGGACCCTGAGATCACAGGGAGATGAAGGCAGATGCTTAACTGACTGAGCCACCCAGGTATTCCCCCAATTTTTTTTATTTTAAAGTAATCTATACTCAACATGGGGCTTGAACCCACAACCCAGAGATCAAGTCTCATGCTCTATCTGGGCCAGCCAGGTGCCCCAGTTTAGTGATTTTCAATAAATTCCTTTATACTCTCAGGAAATCCTCCACATGTCAATCAATCGATCCATCAATCTATCTATCTATCTGCCTAAACCTATGGACACTACCTTTTTTTTTTTTTTTTTTTAAGATTCTGATGTCCAGGAGCACCTGGGTGGCACAGTGGTTAAGTATCTGCCTTCAGCTCAGGGCGTGATCCTGGTGTTGTGGGATCGAGCCCCACATCAGGCTCCTCTGCTGGGAGCCTGCTTCTTCCTCTCCCACTCCCCCTGCTTGTGTTCCCTCTCTCGCTGGCTGTCTCTATCTCTGTCGAATAAAAAAAAAAAAAAAGATTCTAGTGTCCAAAGTGAGTAATACCAGTTAAGTAACTCCTGTTAAGGAATTCTGTCTGGGTGTGCTATACTTAATTCTAACTCACCTGGAATATTCTTTGGTTTTTAACAAAGAAGCATCCCAGGTGATTTAAGTAATTTAGGGTGTTTATTTGAAATAAGACTGCTGCTTTATTTAATAATTTTTATTCATTTGTTCTTTTAATGTGAGCATGAAAAAGTACTAAAAGGGTGTTCTTTCTTCTTTTTCTTTTTTGAAGTGTTTAATTTATCTGCAGTAAGGTTGAAGAAGAATAGTGATATTAAGCAACCAGTCATTATAAGAAATGAAGCTGGAGAGGTAAGCAAGCCAGGTCATAGAGAATCTTGTATTCCATGCTAAAAAGGGTTAGATGTAAAGTCAATTGCTAAAGGCAGTAGGAGTCCCTTGAAGATTTTTATACAGTGGAGCGACATGACTATGTTTTAGGAAGATTAGGCTGGTGGCAGTGTGGAAAATGGATTTAAGAAGGATTTATCCATTCCTTCATCCAACAAATAATTATGAGTGTTATGTTCCCTCAGGGAGCTTACATTTTTTGAAGGACACAAATGGCAAACAACATAAAGAATCAGTTATTTAAAATTGTGACCAGTGCTATGAATGAAGAGTACAGATTTGAATAAGAATGTGAAAGGAAGAAACTGGCTTGGGAAGGAATTTCAGGGAAGCCTTTCTAGAAAATAATATTCAAGGCACAGGGACAAATTATGTGTGTTGCCTGACAAGAATAGTGGGGTTGGGTAGAATTGGATTTGTTGGAGAGATATCACATAATAGAATAGAACAGAACAGAATAAAAAAAAAGAGTTGATACTGTGTATAAGAGGAGAACTAGGACCTCGGGGAAGATACACAGTATCTGGTTTAGGCAACTGGGTGGATGATGTGGCATCCATAGATGAGGAATCTAGGAGAAGCAGATTGATGAGATTGGGAGACAAGAGAAAAGGATGTTGATTTTGGAGTGCTCATGGATCAAGTTGGTTCAAATGCCCAGTAAGTAACTGCATATAGGAATTTGGAATAAAAGAAAAATTTGTACTGGAATAAAAGAAAAATTTGTACTGGATTATAATGATTTTTTTTTTTTACTTATTAAAAAAAGTAAGCTGATAACTACAATTACAGGATTAGAAGAATTTTTTTAAAAGACTTTATTTATTTACCTGAGAGAGAGAGAGAAAGACAGAGAGCACAAGCGGGGTGAGGGTCAGAGGGAGAGCAAGTATCCCCACTGAACAAGGAGCTCAATCCCAGGACTAGGGGATCATGACCTGAGCTGAAGACAGACACTTAACTGACTGAGCCAGCCAGGTGCCCCAGAAGAAATAATTTATAAATAATTTTTAGAGTGAGTAGAAGAAACTCAGTGCAGAATTTTGAAAAATATTAACATTTAAAAAATAAACAGATTAAGAGGAACTCATAGGGAATACTAAGGAGGAACTAATAGAGTGTTGGGGAGGAAAACTGGATATTATGGTTTGTAGAAGACAGGAGAAGCATTGGTGTCAAGTGCTAGAGTGGTCAAGTATGATAATGAAAAGTAGCAATTAGTTTAATAACAAAGATGCATTTGATGAGGACAGTTTCCATGGATAACAGCAAAGGCAGAATTACAGTAGCTGAAGAATCACTGGGAACTGAGCTAGAGAAGCAAATGTAGATGATTATTTCAATATTCTTGGCTCTTGAGAAAGGAAAGAGGTTGTCATGAAAAGGTGTAATAGGGTTTAAGTACTGTTTTGTTTAAAATTTTTTTTCTTTTTCTTTTTTTCCTTTTCTTTCCTCTCCCTCTCTCTCTCTTCTCCTTCTTCTTTTAGCTTATAGAGATCTGAGCATGTGCTGTGGTAAAAGCCAATTAGAGAATGAATGATCAGAAGAGATGTAGGACAGTCGGGGTGTCCTGGCAAGAGTGAACTCCCACAGGCTGGGAGGAGTCCAAGATGGCGGAGGAGCAGGAGGCTTAAATTTCCTCTGGACCCAGAAATTCAGCTAGATAGCTGTCAGACCATTCTGAACACCTACAGACTAAACTGGAGAATGAAGAAAAGAATAGCAGCAACTCTATGAACAGAAAAGTGACCGCTTTCTGCAAGGTAGGAGGTGCGGAGAGGTGAGTCTGAGGCGATTTTTCGGGAAGATAGACCGCGGTGAGGTAGGGGGAGGGAGCGTCGGTCAGCCGCTGCTGGCAAGTGCTGGAGCTGTGGGGCACAGAATCAGAACTTTTAGAAGTCAAATCCGGTGAGGGACATCACTCCAGTGGCTAAGCAGGGGTTGGAACTCTCACTGGGACAGTGTGGTCTCAGGACCGTCAGGGTCACAGAAAGACTGAGGGTGCCTGAGTGCGTCAGAGCCCCCAGGTTTCTGAGTGAGGAAGCAGCTGCAAAGAGTGAGCTGAGGAGTGGGCTCTCAGCTCGGGGTTGCCATAAACCATTATCCTCTGCACAGTCGGGCCACTGCTCTTGGAGCAGGAGCCCAACAAGTGGCAGATCGTGGGAGATTCCCCTTCCTACCTGGGAGGAGTGGTGCAGGAGCATGCTGCAGGAATCTGCTGGGTTTGGAGTCTCTAAATGGGGCATGTGCCTGAGATAGAAACACGCAGTCACAGGCCAGGTGAGCACGGAAAGCAGGGGAGACCAGGGAGACAGGCGTGATTGACTGCTTTTCTCTGAGGGCTCACTGAGGAGTGGGGCCCCGAGCTCTTGGCCCTAGGGTCAGAGATTGGGAGGCTGCCATTTTCATTCTCACCCTCTAAAGCTGTGCGGAAAGCTTCAGGGAACAAAAGACACATAGAGCAAACTGGAGCAGATAACAGCCTGGTCCCTGGCAAGGGCGGTGCAATTCCTCGGGGGGGGGGGGGGAANGGGGGGGGGGGGGGGGGGGGGAAGACACTGAAGAATCAGTGCAACCGCCCCCCCCCCAGAAGATCAGCATGAACATCCGACCTAGACCAAGTTTACTGATCAATGAGAACTGCAAAACACCAGCTCTATGGGAATACAGCACATAGAATTCATGGCTTTTTCCCCATTATTCTTCAGCCTTTCAACTTTAATTTTTAAAATTTTTTTTCTTTTTTTCAAATTATTCTTTCCTTTTCAACCACTTTCTTATCAATTCCTTTTTTAGAATCTTTTTTAATTTTCATTTTTACAGTCATATTCCATCCCTTCATTGTATTTAACCTTATTTTTGTATATATATAAGTTTTTCTTTCTTTAAAATTTTGGGATGCAGTTTCTTCTAACAGACCAAAATACACCCTAAATCTAATGTATAGCTCTGTTCTATTCACCAGCCTGATCATATTCTTTTTTTTTTTTTTTTTCTTTTCACCCCAGCTTTGGGTCTCTTCTGATTTGTTTAGTGTACATTTCTCTGGGGTCATTGTTACCCTTTTAGCATTTTGTTCTCTCATCCATCTATTCTTCTCTTGACAAAACTACAAAATGGAAAAACTCACCTCAAAAAATAGAACAAGAGGCAGTACTGACTGCGAGGGACATAATCAATACGGACATTAGTAAGAGGTCAGCACTAGAGTTCAGAATAACAATTATAAAGATACTAACTGGGCTTGAAAAAAGCATAGAAGACACTAGAGAATCCCTTTCCAGAGAAATAAAATCTAACCAAGTTGAAATCAAAAAGGCTGTTAATGAGGTGCAGTAAAAAATGGAGACTCTAACTGCTAGGATAAATGAGGCAGAAGAGAGAATTAGTGACATAGAAGACCAAATGATGGAGAATAAAGGGGCTGAGAAAAAGAGAGATGAACAACTACAGGATCATGAGGGGAGAATTTGAGAGATAAGTGATACCATAATGCAAAACAATATTAGAATAATTGGGAAACCAGAAGAAGAGAGAGAGGAGCAGAAGGTAGATTGGAGCAAATTATAGCAGAGATCTTCCCTAATTTGGGGAAGGAAACAGGGATCAAAATCCAGGAGGCTCAGAGAAACCCCCTCAAAATCAATGAAAATAGGTCAACACCCCAACATCTAATAGTAAAACTTACAAATCTCAGAGGCAAAGAGAAAATCCTGAAAGATGCTCAGGACAAGAGGTCTATAAGCTACAATGGTAGAAACATTAGATTGGCAGCAAACCTATCCACAGAGACCTGACAGGCCAGAAAGGACTGGCATGATATATTCAGGGTACTAAACAAGAAAAATACGCAGCCAAGAATACTTTATCCAGCTAGGCTGACGTTGTAAATAGAAGGAATGATAAAAAGCTTCCAGGACAAACGGAAGCCAAAAGATTTTGGGATCACCAAACCAGCCCTACAAATAATATTGAAAGGGGTCCTCTAAGCAAATAGAGAGCCCAAAAGTAACATAGACCAGAAAGGAACAGAGACAATGTACAGTAATAGTCACCTTATAGGCAATACAATGGCACTAAATTCATATCTTTCAGTAGTTACCCTGAATGTAAATGGGCTAAATGCCCCAATCAAAAGACACAGGGTGTCGGATTGGATAAAAAAGCAAGACCCATCGATATGCTGTCTGCAAGAGACTCATTTTAGACCCAAAGACACCTCCAGATTTAACGTGAGGGGGTAGAAAACCATTTATCATGCTAATGGACATCAAAAGAAAGCTGGGGTGGCAGTCCTTATGTCAGACAAATTAGATTTTAAACCAAAGACTGTACAGTTTAAACCAAAACTATAATTATATGAGCCAATTAATAACAAAATCAAAGAAACACATCGACAATAATACGATAATAGTAGGGGACTTGAACACCCCCCTCACTGAAATGGACAGATCATCTAAACAAAAGATCAACAGGGAAATAAGGGCTTTAAATGACACACTGGACCAGATGGACTTCACAGATATATTCAGAACATTCTATCCCAAAGCTACTGAGTACACATTCTTCTCTAGTGCACATGGAACAGTCTCCAGAATAGATCAGATCCTGGGTCACAAATCAGGTCTTGACTGGTACCAAAAGATTGGGATCATTCCCTGTGTATTTTCAGACCACAATGCTTTGGAACTTGAACTCAATCACAAGAGGAAAGTTGGAAAGAACTCAAATACATGGAGGCTGAAGATCATCCTACTGAAGAATAAATGGGTCAACCAGGAAATTAAAGAAGAATTTAAAAAATTCATGAAAATGAAAACACAACTGTTCAAAATCTTTGGGATGCAGCAAACACAGTCCTAAGGGGAAACATATAGCAATATAAGCCTTTCTCAAGAAACAAGGAAGGTCTTAAATACACAGCCTAACCCTACACCTAAAGGAGCTGGAGAAAGAACAGCAAATATAGTCTAAACCCAGTAGGAGAAGAGAAATAATAAAGATCAGAGCAGAAATCAATGAAATAGAAACCAAAAGAACAGTAGAACAGATAACGAAACTAGGAACTGGTTCTTTGAAAGAATTGATAAGATTGATAAACTTCTGGCCAGACTTATCAAAAAGAAAAGAGAAAGGACCCAAATAAATAAAATCATGAATGAAAGAGGAGATATCACAATCAACACTGAAGAAATACAAACAATTATAAGAACATATTATGAGCAACTATATGCCAACAAATTAGACAAGCTAGAAGAAATGCATGCATTCCTAGGGATGTATAAACTACCAAACTGAACCAGGAAGAAATAGAAAACCTGAACAGACCTATAACCAGCAAGGAAATTGAAGCACTAATCAAAAATCTCCCAACAAACAAGAGCCCAGGGCCAGCTGGCTTCCCAGGGGGATTGTACCAAACATTTAAAGAAGAATTAACACCTATTCTTCTGAAACTGTTCCAAAAAACTCATTTTATGAGGCCAGCATTATCTTGATCCCAAAACTAGACAAATACCCCACGAAAAAGGAGAATTACAGACCAATATCCCTGATGAACATGGATGCAAAAATTCTTACCAAAATGCTAGCCAGTAGGATCCAATAGTACATTAAAAGGATTATTCACCACATCTAAGTGGAATTTATTCCTGGGCTTCAAGGTTGGTTCAACATCCACAAATCAATCAATGTGATACACTACATTAATAAAAGAAAGGACGAGAACCATATGATTCTCTCAATAGATGCAGAAGCAGCATTGACAAAGTACAGCATCCTCTCTTGATTAAAACTCCTCACAGTATAGGGATAGAGGGCACATACCTCAATATCATAAAAGTCATCTATGAAAAACCCACAGCGAATATTCTCAATGGGAAAAAACTGAGAGCTTTCCCCCTAAGGTCAGGAACACAGCAAAGTTGTCCAGTATCACGGCTGCTGTTTAAGTACTAGAAGTCCTAGCCTCAGCAATCAGACAACAAAAGGAAATAAAAGGTATCCGAATTGGCAAAGAAGTCAAACTCTCACTCTTTGCAGATGATATGATACTTTATGTGGAAAACCTGAAAGACTCCACCCCAAAACTGCTAGAACTCATACAGGAATTCAGTAAAGTGGCAGGATATAAAATCAAAGCACAGAAATCAGTTGCATTTCTATACACCAATAATGAGACAGAAGAAAGAGAAGTTAAGGAGTCAATCCCATATACAGTTGCACCCAAAACCATAAGATACCTAGGAATAAATCTAACTGAAGAGGCAAAGGATCTGTACTCAGAAAACTATAGAATACTCGTGAAAGAAATTGAGGAAGACACAAAGAAATGAAAAAATGTTCCATGCTCATGAATTAGAAGAACAAATATTGTGAAAATGTCTAAACTACCTAGAGCAATCTACACATTCAATGCAATCCCTATCAAAATACCATCAACTTTTTTTTCACAGAAATGGAACAAATAATCCTAAAATTTCTGTGGAACCAGGAAAGACCCTGAGTAGCCAGAGGAATGTTGAAAAAGAAAACCAAAGCTGGTGGCATCACAATTCTGGACTTCAAGCTATATTACAAAGCTGTAATCATCAAGACAGTATGGTATTGGCACAAAAACAGACACATAGATCAATGGAACAGAACAGAGAACTCAGAAATGGACTCTCAATGCTATGGTCAACTAATCTTCGACAAAGCAGTAAAGAATATCCAATGGAAAAAAAGAGTCTCTTCAACAAATGATGTTTTAAAAACTGGACAGCCACATGCAGAAGAATGAAACTGGACCATTTCCTTACTCCATACACAAAAATAGACTCAAAATGGATGAAAGACCTAAATGTGAGACAGGAATCCATCAAAATCCTTGAGGAGAACATAGGCAGTAACCTCTTTGACCTTGGCTGCAGTAACTTCTTCCTAGACACATTGCCAAAAGCAAGGGAAGCAAGGGCAAAAATGAACTATTGGGACTTCATCAAGATAAAAAGCTTCTGGGAAGAGGAGCAAAGGAAACGGTCAACAAAACCAAAAGAGAACAGATAGAATGGAAGAAGATATTTGCAAATGACATATCAGATAAAGGGCTAGTATCCAAAATCTATAAAGAACTTATCAAATGCAACACCCAAAAAACAAATAGTCCAGTTGAGAAATGAGCAGAAGACATGAACAGGCATTTCTGTAAAGAAGACATCCAAATGGCCAACAGAGACATGAAAAAGTGCTCCACATCACTCAGCATCAGGGAAATACAAATCAAAACCACAGTGACATACCACCTCATACCAGTCAGAAAGGCTAAAATTAACAAGTCGGGAAATGACAGATGTTGGCAAGGATGTGGAGAAAGGGGAACCCTCCTACACTGTTGGTGGGAATGCAAGCTGGGGCAACCACTCTGGAAAACAGTATGGAGGTTCCTCAAAAAGTTAAAAATAGATCTACCCTATGACCCAGCAATTGCACTACTAGGTATTTACCCCCAAAATACAAATGTGATCTGAAGGGGCACCTGCACCCCAATGTTTATAGTATCAATGTCCACAATAGCCAAACTATGGAAGGAGCCAAGATGTCCTTCAACAGATGAAAGGATGACGAAGATGTGGTTCATATATAAAATGGAATATTATGCAGCCATCAAAAAATGAAATTTTGCCATTTGCAAAGACGTAGATGGAACTAGAGGGCATTTATTATGCTAAGTGAAATAAGTCAATCAGAGAAAGACAATTATCATATGATCTCACTGATACATGGAATTTGAGAAACAAGGCAGAGGATCATAGGGGAAGAGTGAAAAAAAGGAAACAAGAAGAAACCAGAGAGGGAGACAAACCATAAAAGACTCTTAATCTCAGGAAACAACCTGAGGGTTGCTGGAGTGGAGGGTGGGTGGAAGGAATGGGAGGGTATGTCATGTGGTGAGCACTGTATATATATTGTGTAAAACTGATGAATCACAGACCTGACCCCTAAAACAATAATACATTATATGTTTTAATTTTAAAAATCTATTAAAAAAAGAGTGAAGTCCCACAGAGATAGATGGAGTGGGACCCCAAGCAGCAGTGGGGATAGAGATGAGACTTCTGTTTGGAGCCAGCACTTATCACTTCTCCTCCTGACCTAGTAGTAAAATGATCACAAAAGAATAAGTTCATGCAAACATACAGAAGAGAGTGAAAGAGGTGCCAATGAAAGATGCAGGGGTTCAACAAAGTTCTAGAAGGTAGAAAGTGAATAGAGTTTTCATAGATGTAGCAGGGAAGCTGCAACCCAGAGAGTCTTAGAAAAAAAAGGAATAATAAGAAAGCTGATTTGCACTGCTGAATCTGGAAAGGACTCAGAGATGCAGGGTTCATAACAAGGGGGTGGAAGTCTACATATGAAATCGTCAATTGCTACAATGTGCATAAGGCTGGTATGATTCCCTTTAATCCACAAAAGATCAGAGGTTTCTTCTCTAAGTAAACAGCATTCCCTCACAAATGACCTCCAAATGGTGTCATTGAGGAACCCTGGTATAATGGCTTATTCACTAAGTTATGATCTTAAAGCAAACTGTCAGTTGAAAAAACTTCAATTCATGTTAATGAAACCTCCAACTGGCTTATTAGTGCCTTATACTCAAATATGAACAACTGTGGGATTACTTTGCATTTGAGGTAACACTCCAACACCAGTGGAAAACATACAAACAAAATATCCCTGAGGAAATAAATATAGTTCATGGAACAAAAGAGTGAATTAATTCTAATAAGTATCCTCACAGGAGGGATTAAGGATGCCATGAGAAAGAAAATTCAGAGAACAAAATACAGTCCTTGGAAGTTAAAGATGTTTATTAAAAGTTCTATAAAACAAATGGAAGATAAAGTTGAGGAATCTTCCAGAAAGCAGAACAAAATGACGAAGTATAGGATCAAGATTTCAGGCAGAATAATAGAGATTTAAAATTGCTGATGTACAAAAGGACAGAAAGAGCTGACTTGAAGTAGCCAAGACTGGTAGAAAGTATTGAGATTCTGGAAAAGATAGAGGGAAGGCAATAGTAGAGAAAGCTATGGTCCCAAAGCTGTGTGAATCTAACCTCTCTGTATTTTCTCATCAACAAAATTAGACAATACAATTATTAAAAAGGTTAAAATATTTGAAACAAGAAGCAGCATCTGCCTTACAATAAATGCTTTCTAAATATTAGTGTTTAATATGATCTGAGTCCTAGGGTTCCTGGGTGGCTCAGTTGGTTAAGTGTCTGACTCTTGATCTCAGCTCAGGTCTTGATCTTAGCGTTATGAGTTCAAGCCTTGCCTTGGGTTCCACACCCAGTGGAGCCTACTTAGAAGAAATAAAAAAATAAATAATATGACCTGAGTCCTTTTCTCTTTGGAAAAACCAAGCTCCTGGGATAAAAAAAATACTCAAAACATACACAGACTTCTATGTCCAAAAACTCACCCTTGTGGGTGAGCTCATACTTTGCCTTCAGACCATTACTTATGCTATAAGTTAAAAAAATCTATTTCGAAAATCATTTAAATTTGCTCTTCTTTCTGTATTGTGTTGCCTCTCATAAGGCACTGAGGAACACTGTGGAACAACAAGGATAAAAATAATGGTGTGTAATTCCCAAGTTGATCCCATCATACAAACGGGTGTGAAATTTCAACTGTTACAAGAGTACCAAAGAGTCAGATGATGGTAGGATTATGTGTTCTTGCAGTTTATGACCAGATTTAGGTTGAAACAGATAGCAGCCCCTGTAGTCACACTTCTCTTGAGGAAGCCAGGCCTGATCTGATGGAATTCTCACTAGGGCATGCAGGAAACTTGATTAGTGTTTTCCCAGAATCCTTACCCATAATAGCAGCAGCCTCAGTGGAGAGGGGGACAGAAGCTCTTCTCTGGATGGGTACTTTCTTACTTCCTGCTTCCTTCCCCAGGGATATTCTACTTCCTTTGCCTTTCTATGGCCTGGTATGATTTTATGATTGGGACAGTATTTTCTGTTTTTATACACTGTATGTAAGCTCATTATAAACCTGAGTGAAACCAATAGCCTTTACATTACCTGCAAATATTGAGACAGGTTTCTGTAAGGGCTTATGTTTCCAAGTATTAGAGATGTTGGTTGGGAATTTGTGTGAATCAGGGCACATGGCTGCAAAGAACAGAAAGGACTTCTCAAATTAACTTCATAAAAGAGAAATATTTGTTTGCTCACAGCGCTGGAAGTCTGGGATACAGCTGACTTGAGGTATAGTTGGGCACAAGGGTTTAAATGATGCTAGCGGTTTCTCCCTCTTTGTTTCTTATCTCTGTTTATTTCTGTTTATGGTAGCACCTTGACCTCCTTTTCTTGTAATATAGAAAGGTTTCCACCATGTGACTTGGGAAGATGACAAATAAGCAGCCTTAAATTTAAATCTTCCCGTATCTGTGAGTCTGAAGATGAAGAGGAAATGCACCTTATTTGGACAACTTAACAGGCACAGGGAGGACTCTGATTGGCCCATGGGGTACGTTATGCTCATCTCTGAATGAATCACTGTTGCTAGAGGTATGGGAGACCCTGACTGGTTTCACATGGTTCCTTGCTCCCACCTGTGAGAGTCCTGCCATATGCAGATGATCTTCCTCAAAAAAGAGGGAGCGTGCTGTTACCAAACAGGTTTAATAGATAAAAACTATAGGTACCATATTTCGTATCATGAGATAGAAAAGAGGAGGTAGATCTGCCTTCGTTTTCATTATATCCTTGACTTGATAACCATATTCAATCATAACTTCTCAAACACACAGTAGATACTTTTCCAATGCGTCTTGGTTTTAAAGTTAGTACTTGGCAAGATATATTTGGCAATTGGCAATCATACACATGCATATGCAATATTATGAGATTTCATGGTGAATAATGCTCTTGATTGAGCTGTTCGTTCATTCATTCATTCATTCACTCATTAACTCATTCTTTCTTCCAACAACCTTTATCAAATACCTAGTATAGGCCATTTATGGAAAAAAAGAATCAGGGATGCCTGGGTGGCTCAGTTGGTTAACCCTCTGCCTTCAGCTCAGATCATGATCTCCGGGTCCTGGGATCCAGCCTCATATTGGATTCCCGGCTCAGTAGGGAGTGTGCTTCTCCCTCTCCCTCTCCCTCTGCTCATGATTTCTCTCTCTCTCTCAAATGAATAAATAAAATCTTAAAAAAAAAAAAGCAAAAAGAATCATAGTATCTGCCCTCATCAAACTTAACAGGCTGTCAAAAGAGAAGGACAATCAGATCTATACACACACACACACACACACACACACACACACACACCCCACACACAAAACTTGAAATTGTTTTGAATGCTATCGGATTATATAACAAAAGCGGACATCTGTGTTATGTTGGCATATTAGAGAAACCTCTCACAAAAACTTAAATTTAGGTGGAGTCCTGAATAATGAGTAGGAATTAGCCAGTTAAGAGTATGGGGAAGAGCTTCCAGAGAGGAGAAACAGCATGTGTGAAGTGCCTGAATTGGAAAGAAAGTCCTGAAAGAAATCTGTTGTATCTGATTGAAGAGACTGAGGGGCATAAAGTGTGAGGCAAAAGATGAAGTAGGACATCATGCGAGACCTTCCAGGCTGGGCTGAGAAGTTAGCCTTCTAATTACACATCCCATGGGGAGCCCGCAAAGGGTTTAAACCAAGGCAATGATACAATTTGATTTATGTTGACAAAAATCATTCTGGTTCATTCATTCATCTATTTATTTAGGAGCTACGGAATGCCTGCGCTTGCAGTCTGATTCTGTCACTTACTACTTGTATGACCCAAAACACTTTTTCTAACCTGTTTGTGCCTCAGTTTCTTCATCTGTGAAATAGGGATAGCAACAGTAACTGCCTCATAAGTTTGTTGTGAGAAGTAAATGAGTTAAGATATAGGAAATAACTGGGTGATGGGCATTAAGGAAGGCAGGTGATATAATGAGCACTGGGTGTTACATACAACTGATGAATCACTGAACTCTACCTCTGAAACTAATAATACACTATATGTTAATTAATTGAATTTAAATAAAATTGACAACAAAAATTTATGAAGTTTAAAAAAGCACTTGACGTATGGTGTTATCTAAGTGTTTACTATTACCACTACTACTATTATTATTAAACATATATTTATTGAGAGAGGCTCCTGTGTGCTAAGCATTGAGGAAGTATGAAATGGTCTTGGCAAAGAGTGAGAGTGTCTTCTCACTAGAGAATTTGTAGTAAGATTGTCAGACAGTGTTGGGTGCCATTTGAGTTGAGTGATTATGAGTTACAGGCCTTCCACTGTGCCTCCGTGTTTTATAGTTATCCAGGCAATTGCCTATGGATTTCAGAGTTAAACAGACAGACCTGGATTTCATTCCTGGCTTTACCCCTTACTAACCAAGTATCTCCAATCATTTCCTTATCTGTAATATGGGGACGTTAAAAGCACCAATAGGTAGTATCATTATAAAGAATAAACAAACTTAAATATGTCTGTTACGTATGT
This sequence comes from Ailuropoda melanoleuca, assembly GCF_002007445.2. Taxonomy (NCBI): domain Eukaryota; kingdom Metazoa; phylum Chordata; class Mammalia; order Carnivora; family Ursidae; genus Ailuropoda; species Ailuropoda melanoleuca. The sequence goes on from NC_048225.1 coordinate 108,661,276, forward strand.
ATGAATATGTATGTGTGAAGTTTTTAGCATAGAGCCTCTGTATGGTAAGTACTCACCTGATGGTAGTTATTACTTATCTTAAGAAGTAGTGATGTTGCTATATTTTTTTCACTGTAAGCCTCTATGCTTTATTTATGTATCATTCTGACACATGCTCTGAGTTATTAAGAATTTGGGTTCATTGTTAGCTGCTTAAAATATACCCTGAAAGGAAAGAATACACACAACTATTATTGTAGTTATTTCTAGGTAGGACAATTTTAAAAAGCAGAATAGAAATAAGGAGAAGTTTATGTGTTTTACTAAAAATACTTATGGGGTTTTTAAACCATTGATGGTGAAATAGGTTTATAAGTTATTTGCATGTTAAAAATAATTATTGAGGGGAGCCTGGGTGGTGCAGTGGGTCGAGCATCTGATTCTTGGTTTCAGGTCAGGTTGTGATCTCAGGGTCATGGGGCTCCAAGCTCGGTGCAGAGTCTGCTTAAGATTCTCTCTCTTCCTCTGCCCCTCCCTCCTGCACTCTCTCTCTCTAAAGTAAATAAATCACTCTTTAAAAAAAATTATTGAAAATAAAAGAAAATAATGATATACTCTGAAAATATTCTCTTATCTGATAAAAAATGAACATTTCTAAAACGTACATGTGCAGCTTTAAATTTTATCCTCTTCTTTTATTATTTATAAGGAAACAGAGACATTTCATGGATTTTACAAAGCACACATGTTTGCTCTTTAAAGGCAAAGTCTAATTTGAAAATCTGTTTGTCATTTTCAAACCTGTCTTCAGATCTACCCTTCTAATTTCTATTCTTGTCTCTAACTATACATACCATGCAGATGCTAGAGGCAGACAGACTTAATTTGTATTATGATCCAACATAAATGGAAAGTGAAATATGAAAAGGATATTTCCATTTATATAGCAATAAGTTACCATTAAATCTAGCTTTATGATGTTTAACTTTGAGATATCCTGCCCAAACACAATTGATTGATAGCATTGAAATTGAAACCACTGATGGTTTAACCTCAGTCCATAAATCAGGGATGAGGATTATGGAGCTAAGGTCATTTTCTTTATTGCTTGCTGTGGGAAGAAGAAGGTAAACAGACTTGAATGAGTTTGTGGGCCTGGGTGCCCTGCAGGGATACAAACAGAAGACAAGGGAACTGATCTCAAGGAGTTTAAGTGCCTGTGGCTGGCAGAATACAACCACTCAAGGAACAAACAAGGGCCAAGCACTTGCAAGTAGATGAACTGTAGAATGGAGAACAAGAACAACACTGAAAAAGATCACGCAAAGGAAACGTGAGTTATAAAGTGAAATTTCCAGCAAATACCCCGCAATTCTGCTGCATTCCACAAGCTAGAACAATTCCTTCCTTGTTAGACTTGTCAACACAATCGACTGAGGGAGGTTTTTCAGCATTAAAAAAAATGGGAGAATAAAGATTCACAGGGTAAAAAAAAATTAACTGATAGCCAGTTGTGCAGAAGACACATACCTCATAAAGAAAGGAAATTTATACTTCTACCTTGTACTTCAGGCCCCAAAGGATTCTCCTAAAAATACAAACATGTAACCTAGACATTTGGTATGAAAAATCTAAAAGAAAAATATACCATGTCTCTCTTAAAATAAAATTAAAGATTTATTCCAACCTTTCAGGGAACAAATGCTGTATTTGCTAGTAAATTTAGTTCTTTTTCCACCTCCACAATTTCTCCTAGACCATTGGAATTTCCTCTAACTCTCTGATTTCTCTCTTGTTTTTCCTGTGTTTTTGCTTAGCTTGTTTTTCTTTTTCTGGCTATTTTCAGTGTCTAGTGAAACTAGACAACTATAGTCCAGTGGTTTACTGAACTTAAGTTTTCTTTCATGGGTGAAAAACTAAAAGCAAATGAGGGGCACCAACATACGGGTGTCAAGTTTTTGTTTTGTTAATGACAGACACAAAGAAATGAATACATTTAAGTTGTATACAACATTCACTACATTGTACTTATTTCTCTTATTGCTTCTTAGACTGGTGAAAATTTATTACTGTAGTGGCTATACCACTCTAATCTGAAAGAATTAGTCTCAAGGATCTAACACTTCAGTCTATGAAAAGAGTTAGTTCTCTTTTTTGGTTCTATGATGACAAAAAATGTACATTAAAAAACTTAAAAAATTGTGTTTACTTTTTTGTTAAAAATATTATTTTCAATGGTTTCTTCATGAAGCCACTTTTTAAAAAATATTTATTTATTTTAGGGAGAGTGTGTGGTGGGGGGAGAGCCAGAGGGGTGGAGAGAGAGTGGGAGAGGGAGAGGGAGAGAGGATCCTCAAACAGACTCCCCACTGAGCACAGAGCCCAACTCGAGGCTTGATTCGAAGACCCTGAGATTATGACCTGAGCCAAAATGAAAAGTCGGCTGCTTAACTGACTGAGCTGCCTAGGTGCCCCCATGAAGCCACTTTTGGTGATGGCTTGTATTTTCATTATCTGGTCTGCATCTACTGTTAAAGCCTGTTCTTTTATTTTATTTTTTTATTTTTCTTTTTTTAAAGATTTTATTTATTTGACAGAGATAGAGACAGCCAGAGAGAGAGGGAACACAAGCAGGGGGAGTAGGAGAGGAAGAAGCAGGCTCATAGCAGAGGAGCCTGATGTGGTGCTAGATCCCACAATGCCGGGATCACGCCCTGAGCCGAAGGCAGACGCTCAACCGCTGTGCCACCCAGGCGCCCCAAAGCCTGTTCTTTTAACCACTTCTACCCGCCTTGCTCTGTCGGTCTCTGTCTACACCCATTTGAGAACCAGTCCTAATGGGTTGTCAGTTTTCTCTGTGCCTTAACATATGGTGTTCTCTCTGAGAGACTTTGTTTAAAACCCAATTCAGAAGGCAAATCCTAAGGGAAGCCTTCTAAGAGCCTCTAGGTAGAGCTAGTGACTTCTCCCTCTGTGTTTCCATGAATATATACTATATAAGCCTCTTAAATACCCCCTATAATATTGTATAGCAATGTTTTATTTATTAGTTCTCTTCTAGAAGAGCTCTTTGAAGATAGAAACTATATCCTTTTCGATTCTTGTTATACAAGTAGTGTGCATTGCTGGAAAGTTAAAATCTATTGGGCAAAAGCAATCTACTCTATGTTTTGAAATTATAAACTTTCTTTTCATTGGAATCTTCCTTAGGCAAAACTGGTTTGCACTGGTTTGTGGGGGCAAAGGAAGTAGTTTTCCCCTCACCCCCCCCCCATGAATTCTGCCACTCCCTACCACCCCCACCAACCGGCAGAAGACAGAGTGACAACAGCCAAGTGTTTTTGTTTATTTAAAGTAACATTCTCCACCCCCACATGTATCTATATATACATATGTAGAAATAATTAATTAAAAAATACCTTGATGGATATTATACATACACGCAACAAACTGTTACAGATACATATTTTCATTTATTGTATGTATTATTATGTATTTCATTTATTATAACTATCTTTCCATGCCACTAAATGTGCTTTCATTTGATCATTTTTAATAGCTGCATAAACTAGATGGCAGTGTCTTATTTGGAGTTTCTATTCTCTGGCACAGTATCTGGAATAAATATGTGTTGAACGAAGCACAAAACATCTCCTCAATACTTTTATCTAAGTGTTATTTGAGAATCTAATGTGTCCATCACTGACCTTACATACAGCCTCCAATGGGAAAACAGGAAGGAAAATGAAAGGGAAGTGGTGGCGAAGGAGTGACTCATTCTGTTTTTGTGTTCTCTCTTATCATAAGGTAGAAAACAGTGGAAAAAAAAAAAGATGTGGTTTCACAAAACATCATCATCATTTCCTTACTAAAATGACAATGTAGCAACAGATGATTATGAAAATTGATTTGGGTGCCCAGATTGTACGCCCTTGACGCAGGATGCAACAGTTACCTTAAGCAAAACATTACCTTTACTGAGGTATTAAGAATTCTGACATCATATTATGAAATTAAGTAATGGAGAAAATAATAAAATAATTTGAGACATCTTTAAATATATGTATTGAGCATTATATTACTGGCAAGAGGCATGCAACTGGGAAAGACCTACCCTCTGAGTGTTTAAGACTGGTTAATGAGGTGATGGGGCAATCCTGACCAACATCAGGAGAACTGAGAAGATCCTACTTTAACTCCAAATGTCTTTAAATTCTTTCAGCCTTTTCTTGGCACCTTGAACTGCTTCCTCCCTCTGCTTCTCTCTTCATGCACATGACCACCTAGTGATTTGAATAGGATGTGAAGGCACCATGGCTCCAGCTCCAAACCGTTGTTTATTATACTAGGCCTGCTGCTGCTTAGAGGAACCCCCCCAGCCTTCGTCTTCTCCAGGCTTTGTGGATGAGCCATTGTTCTGAATAGGGAGGGAGGGCCTTTACTTTAACATTTCCCAAAACAGGGTTTAGGGAATAGCTGTGGTGTGAGTTGCTTACTCAAAAACCACCCTCTTTTTTTCCTTGCTGGTAAAGCCCTGACTTTGTTTTGATGTTCACTTTTCCCCCCTTGACCCAAGCGTAAGATGCTGGTTGCTTTTGGCAATCCCATTCCCTTTCAGAGATTGGTTTAGGAATGAATATATGATGTAGTTCAAGCCAAATGGGAAGATAGCTGGACAGCTCAGGGGATGGATCTCCTCATTTTTAAAAGGAGGCCCAGGGTGAAATCATCTCTCTTCTTACACTGGACGCCATGGTGCATGCAGTGATGGCAAGAGCCACAGAGGCCACCTTGTGACATGAAGGGAGATCCAACACCACATGGCAAGGATGGCCCAATAGAGAAAAGTGGAAAAAAAAAAAAAAAAAACAAGGTTTCCTGACGAATTTGAGAAACATATCCTGGAAGTACCTACCTCTGGACTTCTTTCTTACGTGAAATAATAAGTTGACTGATTTGTTGAAATTGAGGTTGTCTGCTTCTTATAGCCAGAAGTATCCTTACTGCTTAACTCTCAAAATTAGGAGGCCCTAACCCTGATGTAGGACCCTTGGCAACTCAGTCAGTTTTTGACTCGGGTGCTTTTATAGATATAATCCCTATTCTCTTTCCTTTTTCCAGTCAAAAATTCCATTTAATACAAAATGCTTTAAAAATGGTGAAGAAGTAATTAGACTTCTCCACCTGGCCTAATTCTATGCCTTTCCAGCTTTGGATACTTTCTTCATTGGTTCTATCAAATTGCATTGTAGAACTCCTGGGACATACACGGTTTTTTACTATTAATGAATCTTTACCAACACTATTCCATGTATGGAAAACAAATTTTTACTGCATTTCTTTCTAGTGAAACTATATCCCTTCTTCAAATTTAGTCCAAAACCTATTTACTTCCAGCATTCCACCAGCCCAAATAACTTCCTTCTGTCTATGGATTGCACCCCATTTGAATCAGTCTTTTTGCAGTTATCCTTCTCTGCATGTATACAGGATCAGTTTCCTTAAATAAATAGAAAACTTCTTTAAGGCATACGTGAAATCATTTCTGTTAAATGATTCAAGGAATCATGCATTTTTCATATTAGTTTCTTTCCTGGTACATTGCTTCTTAGGTAGCAGGTGTTCCATACAATTTGTCAAGTTGGTCACGTGTGAAATGAGAGGATGGGATTAAGTGATACTTTGGATCCTTTAGGACTCTAAGGGACAGAGCTGATGATAGGTGAAGTGAAACCATGATTCTTAGAGACATATAAAAGTTTGAGAGTTGAAAAGGAAAGAAAAGAAAACCATAAATGTGGGTCGTGATGAAATACTTTCTTTTTGGATTAGTGTTTTTGAAACTATACTTTCATTTTTGGAGATCTTTACTCGTGGTACTTACTTTTTGATGACTATCCGGAATAGCTCTTTGCAAATGCAGAAAGTCCCGCTTTCTGGGAGGGAAAGTGATAAAAATAGTCTTTTATAATACGTGACCAATCCTAAATCTTTTACAGGCCTGCCAATATTTTTGGCTTTATTGTAGAGTTACCCACCCTTGTTTTAAACTTTGCACATGTTGGACTTGGAGGGGGATTTGCTTTGCTTAAGGGAAACACTCCAATGGGCTATTTTTGAACTTGCTTTGACATTTAGACTTGGAAATACTGTGTTCCAAGATACTTATCCCCGGATAAGCTTGTAGTGCAGATGTAAAAGTATATCAAGTCAAAATTTTAATCATCTGCTAACATGATCTTTCTTAGGAGATTTCCCTATTATGGACTTCTCTTTGTGTAGATTAAGTGATGGGAACAAATTAATACAAGATGGGGAACAGTATGAAAGGTTCAAGGACTAAAACTTTTCCCTTAATTATTTACCTCACAGTCTCATCTCTAGGGTTTATGGACACAGGAAAGACACATACATAAAACTCCCAGAGACTCTGTGTTTTGTTTTAGCTTAATGATGGATCAAATCTCTGCTTGTTTTTCCACCACTTCAATTAGTACTATTGGCTCACATGAGAGGTGGCAGCTAGGTACACTTTGGCCGCTTGGAAGGTTCCACTGAAGCGAAGAAATGGAGGTGGGACGTGGAGAAAGCACTAGGAGGGTAAAAAACCAGGCGCAGGGAGCTTCGGCTCTTCTGTGATGGCATGTAGAAGTAGGGCCCTCGCCCAGCTGCAGTGCTGATGCTGCTGAAGGAGACGTCCTGCTGCGTGCTTGTCTAGGAGCAGGCGTAGGCTGGGGAATTTGGCGGGCCGCCTGCAGCTGTGTCCAGAAAAGTGCAGACTGCAGAAGAGGAAGGCACCCATAAATACTTGTTGTGTTACACTGAGTTATGTTTCTGTCTGATGGCCATTGTTTCACAATGAAAAGTAGCCACTAAACCAACCTTTAGGTTTTAGCTTCTGTAAAACACAATGGTTCACTACCTGCATCTTTGCTCACGTTATTCCTTCTATCTGGAAACATACTTTTTTCCCCCACGTAAATCCTAACCTTTCCTCTAAATTTAGGAGCACCTAAGCACTTCTTAAAAGCTTCCTTTGTCTGGGGTGCCCGGATGGCTCAGTTGGTTAAGCGTCCGACTTTTGATTTCGGCTCAGGTCATGATCTCAGGATCATGAGATTGAGCCTGTGCAGGGCTCTGTACTGGGCATGGAGCCTGCTTAATATTCTCTCTCTCCCTCTCCCTTTGCCCCTCACCCCCACTCGTATGCTCTGCTCTCTCTCTCTTTAAAAACAAAAACAAAAACAAAAACAAAAACAAAAACAAAGCTTCTTGTGGCTGAAGCCTTTCCTGATCCCACATCTACCTCTCACTAGGGGAAATTCATCAGTCTGCTTTTTGAGCTTCTCACTGTACATGGTTAATGTGCATAGCCCCTGTAATACTTCAGTGCACTTATTTTATATCTCTTTCTCCTATTACTGTTTTTACTCTCTTTAGGTCAGGGACTGATTCCTAATTATCTTTATATCCCTATAATTCAGCACGGAGGCGGTCTCATTGTAGGGATTCCATGTATGCTAACTCAGTGCATAAATAAATGAATAAAGAGGGGCGGGGAGAGGTTCAGAGCATAAATTGGTGAGAGTTAAAGGATTTCAGAGCTTTACCTGGTAGATATGTGCATTGGTGGTTACCACCCTCCAACTCATTCTTTGAAAACTGTCATTCCCATCTGGGCGTGGAGCACTGCAATGACGAGCATCTCTTTTGTGTTCTGTTTAGGAATCCTGCTATTAGAATACCTGGGGTTACCTTCTCTTCTCACAACTAAGTTCCATGTGATCTCATAGAAGAAATGTACAATAGCTCATCCTCTGAGAAAGGTTGCAAATTTGCATCTAAACTTATTCAGTAACCGTCACCAATATTTACTAGGTATTTATAATGTTCTGGGCACTATGCTAGCCCACATGAGGGGTAGAGGATTCTGTAACTTGCAAAATCCTCACAAGCCACTATCTTGTCTTTGAAGTTCCCCCCCAAAAAATTCCAGAGAGAAATCTACTAGTGCCCTACATTTCAGCTCCCCACCCCTCTGGTTATTGATAGCTGAGCAGGAAATCTCTCCTTTGCCCTGGAAGGTATTTGGGATTTTGAAAGAGTATGAACTTTGGAGGCAGGCAGATAAGTCTTTGAATCCCTCTTTACACTTGGAGCTGTGTGGTAATTCACTCCATACCTATAAACATCAATTTCTTTATCAACAAAAAATGGTAATACCTATCATTAGTGGTTATAGTAAGAATTAAAGAAGATAATGAACATGTGAAGTTATGTAGGAAATAACAGTGCTCAGAAAATGATGGTCGGTCTGATCAGTATTAATTATTCTTTTGTATAGTTCAGAATTGTACAAGTCATTCTCATCAGCAAACCTTGCAACATGTTTATTGGTGTGCAGCGTTTGTACATTTAGAGCAGACTTGTTACATTAAACTCTTCTGGAGTGATAGGAAGGGCTTGTTACATATTGTAAAGATACCTTGATGGAGACAACCTGAGAGAACACTAATGTTGCCACCATTGCTACATTACTGGGATTTCCTTCTTGGAGTCTTGGAAACACTCCAGGCTGAGCCTCCTACCGGGCTTTGCTGGCACTGGATGGATGGTGGTATGTCTTGGCTTCAAAGACAGCACAGACCATAGAAGTCAAAGAAGGTCAAGTTAAAAATTCATCTTTGCCACTTGCTAGCTAATCAACCTTGAGAAAGTTACTTACACACCATGTGGTAGACAGAAATATGCCCACCTTTTCCCCAGTGCTGTCCATGTTCTAATCCCTGGATTGCGTGAATATGTTACCTTACACAGCCAAAGGGATTTTTCATGCAGATATAATTAAATTAAAAACTTTGAGATGGAGAGAATATTCTGTGTCATCTGGGAAGGCACAGTGTTATCACAAATGTCCTTATAAGAGGATACATAGGAGGAATCAGGGTCGGAAAAAGGACATGTGTCAGTAGAATTGGACTTTGGAATGATGAGCTTTGAAGATGGAGAAACAGACTCTGAGCCAAGGAATACAAGCCGCTCTAGAGGCTGGAAAGGATGAGGCCGTGGATCCTCCCTTGAAGCCTCCCTCCAGAAGGAACACAACCCTGCCAACAAATGTTGTTGTTTGAAGATACTAAGTTTGTGATAATTAGTTACAGTAGTAGTAGAAAACTAATACACACCTCAAACTTTAGTTTCTTATCTCTAGAATAATAATGCTATATTACAAATACTTATTATGTCAGGTATTATTTTAGGCCTGGAAGATACAGCCCTGAATAATACAAACTCTGTTGCACAGGGAGCTTACATTATAGTGGATAGACAGATAACAAGTAAGAAAATATTTTGAGGTAGTACAGAGTTCTGTGGAGAAATAAAATAGATCAAGGGGAGAGAGTGTGGGTGGGTGTGAGCAGAAGGATCTATTCTAGATGGCGTGTTCAGGGACTCTTAGCAGAAGGATACTTGAGCAGAGACCTGACATAAGGCGCCAGCCTGGGGAAGATTGGCAGGAAGCATTTCCCAGGGCGAGGAAATGCCACAGCCTGTGGTGCTTCCTCAGGCTGGGACAGGAACCGTGCATGAAGGCCAGTACAGCTGGGGGTTGGGGTAGGGGAGGAGGCAGGGGAGCCAGCGGTGGCGGGGGGGGGGTTGTGAGAGGGGAGCACATTGGAGGCCACGCGAGATCTTTGCCATTCCTTCTAAATGCAAGAGGAAGTTTTGGAAAATGGTCAACAGAGGCATAAGTTAAATTTAATTTACATTAAAAAAAAATCATTCTGGCAATTTGGTTTGGAGCTCAGAGGAGAGGTCAGAGCTCAAGGCGTTTGTCCGGATAAAGTGCGTATTGTTGCTGCAGGATCAGACAAGCTCATTCCCGCACAGAGTGTAGGCAGAAAGTCTGGGCCCTTTGGGTCTGGGAGAGAAAGACAAGCTGGCAAAGGAGACTGAGAAGTGGGAGAAAACTTCAGAGGGTGGGTGTCCTGGAAGCCAAGAGAAGAACATGCTTCGAGAATGAGGCTGGGATGGCCCTTGTCATAAAGCCTCCCTCTAAGTCTTGTGTTAATGTTTAGAGGTAACAACAGACACAAAGGTTAGGTCTCATAGAAAATCCTCCAAAATGGTCGTTGTACTTAATGTTAGTATTGGTAAGTAAGTTACTTGAGTTCTCTTGATTACTTAGAAACAATACCTTGGAGCAGACCCATTTTGCAGCTACCCAATTACTTTTTTTCTTTCCTTTCTGGTTCCCTTGTAATCATGGGTTCTGTAGATAGTGAAGACCAGTCAACAGTAGAGAACAAGCACTACATGGATTCTTTTTTGTATTTGTGCAGGGATAGATCTTGAAAGACAACAGCGAGAGTTTTAACAAAAGATGGTACTTTGGTACAGCTAAGGAAAAGATGATTTACTAAAGTACCCTGCCTGTTCTGCATCATTTCCCTTATACAATGACATTATGAAATGATAATAAAATCCCACATTACAGGACACAAACAATTGCAGTGGTAAGATCGGAAACTTCATTATGCATTTATTAACTAAAGGCTTGAGCAAACGATTTCTAACCTTTTGGTGTTGTGACAGCCTCTGATTTTTTTTTTTTTTCATCTGTCACTCTCTACTCTTTCTCATAAGAGCTGTAATGGGCTAGTTTTACTGTTTGAATTAAATATAATTTTGTTTTGAACATTCTGACGCCACTTAAGATTATTGAAGATAGTTGCAGTGGGAATAGCGAGGCTCAGAGGAAAAACAAGTGCACAATGGAGCCAGTGATTCATTTCAACTTGAGAGTACTTCTTAGGATTTGGTGTCATTTAAATCACTTTGAAGCCTCATCTCTTAATTAAGGGTTTCAGAACACTGTTCTTGCCCTGTCCTAGCCTATGATGTAGGGAAGTCTGCTTTGCCCCACATATGTAGATTCTCTTTCCAGCTCTCTCTGGCCCCTCTCTTTCCCTCGGTCTCTGCATTCCAGCAGTTTTTTCGAAGTGTCGTCCAGTCTCCTTCCTCAGGGCCTTTGCAAGGGATGCTTCCTCTCCGGGAGCTGATACAAATTGATCCTCAGGGTAGGAACATCAAGTCAAATAGTTAGGCTTTCCTGTGGTTCTAGGATCTTAGTTGAGGGCCCTTCATGGAGACCCAGCAAACCTGTTAACATTCTGGCCAGTGTCATGGGATGGGACCTGCATCTCTTGGGAAACCACCTCCTTACCCCCATCTTTTGTGGCTCCAAGCCACCCTGGGTTGCAGGACAAGTCCACAGCCACGTGGAGCCTGCTGTTTGGGCCAATTAAGAGTTGCCACAATATCTGTTTAGCAGGCTTTCCCTTAACCTGGCACATAGCACGTTTTAGACACTCAGCTAATATTCAGACAGTAAATATACCGATGCTTATGCTCTTTCAGTGTAACTTATCTTCCTCATCTTCTCACTTCCCTCCTCACTCAGCTTAGTTTCTGTAATCCTTCATTATAATCTTTACCCTTCAAGAAGCAGGCTCACAGTGGAAGAGCCTGATGTGGGTCTCGATCCCGTAACACCGGGATCACACCCTGAGCCGAAGGCAGACGCTTAACCGCTGTGCCACCTAGGCGCCCCCACTTTAAATTCTTAACCAAAACTTAACCACTAACTTCACTTGGGCCTTCAGGCTTTCCAGTTACCCAGTTTAGTTGTTCTCTTCCTCCTCTAGAACACTCTTCCTCCTCTAGAACACTCTCCCCTAACATTCTACTACCCCTTCTCCCTGCTTTTTTTTTTTTTTAAGATTTTATTTATTTGAGAGAATAAGAGCATGAGAGAGAGAGCACAAGCCGGGGGGAGGGGTAGAGGGAGAAGCAGACTCCCCACTGAGAGCTGGAGATGATGACCTGTACTGAAGGCAGCCACTTAACAGACGGAGCCACCCAGGCACCCTCTCCCTGCTTTTTAAAGTGAGACCTTAGACGTAAGTGCCAGATGACCTTCACATGCTCCCATGGCCAGACCTGCCACCTTCCCTGCATCTGTGCCCACATACTCTGCTTGCCCTCCCGTCCCACTGGATGAGCAGCGTGCAGGCCCACCAGAAGCCAGCCCTCCATTATGTTGCCCTGAATCCCTTCTCATCACCCCTCACCCATTTAAGGACAGTGCTCTTGCAACTGTCTCTTTTTTAGCCTCTATCATTCATTTTGCCTGCCCTGAAGGATCATTCCTTGTTTCATACAAACAAGCTATAATTTCTCCTATCTTCAAAGCATCCCTCCCATGACCCCAGCTACAGCTCCACCATTTTCTATTCCCTTTTAGCAAAATTCCTTAAGAATTGTCAATAGTAAATCTGTCTCATGGAGCTGTCTACACTTCCTTTCCTCCATTCTCTTCTCAAATCCACTTCATTAGGTACCATCTCCGCCATTCCCTAGTCACGGATCTTACCAAAGTCATAAATGGCCTCTTTTTGCTAAACCCAGTGGTCAGTTCTCAATCCTCATCTTACTTAAGCATTTCACATGGCTGAGCACACCATCCTCCTTCAAATACTGTCTCAAAGTGGTTTTCAGGATACCACCCTCTACTGCTTTCCTATTTCATGATATAGATACCCAACGGTTAAATGCATTAAAGGAAGGTACAAGAGACTATGTACACAATGCTACTGTGTGTGTAAAAAACATGTATTCTCGTATATGTGCACAAAATGTATCTATGAGTAAGTACAGAACATTGGTTACTTCTAAGATGGAATCTGGGGCCTTTTGTATCTTTTGAATTTTTTGCCATGTGACAATATTCAAAATAAATTAAATTAGAAGTACAAAACTTATATGAATTGGTTGTCAGAACTGGTGGCCAACTGGCAGCTGCTAGAGATGTCTGGTGCCACCAACATCTTTGCTGGAGTCATAGGTGGCCACAGCCACAGAGCACTGTGACATCCTCCGTGCTCTCCTGTCCTTAAACAATGACACTGAGATTTCTGGTGTGGAATATACTTTTGGGAACAGCGCCAACAAAACAATTTAATTTATTAGTAAAACAATGTCATAGGGAAACAATGCTCACAAATCCATTTTTGCTTGTGGGAAAAAACACAGAACACAGAATTACATGGAGCAAAAGGAGGTCATGAACTTGACATAGTCCTCAAATTGTTGTGATATCAGAGAAATGGAAGAGGGGGGAAAAATCCACCTAAGAAGGAAGAAGAAGACAGAACAGTTTGAATAAGATGCTCTTGAAAGAAACTTATGAGTATACTGATTTTTAATTAAATTTTTTTCTAGGAGGCAGTGTTATTGCCAAAAGTTTTATTTAAGAGTTTTATAAAGGCATAATAATTTTATTATTTGTTGTCCACAAACTGTGTCAATTTTTTGTTCCTTATTTCCCAACTAAAACATTGTTTTAACTCACAAAAACAGATACATTTAAATTCTTCAGTATTGTTTTCTATTACAGAAATGATGGTGTTGTTGTTGAGGTGAGTGTGTATGTGTGGAGTAGGTGTGTGGGGGGTACAGGTGGAAATTCCTTTTTAAAAATTAGTAAATATCTAAATGAATCCTGGGAAGTTTTTTTTCGTATTTGGTTCCTATACAAATATTCACTTCTTCTCTTCCAGCCCTCCAAATTATCCTTCTATCTATTTCTTTTTTTGACATGGGGGATGTGAGAATAAAATGGCCATTTCCTTATTTATCTTAGAGCTTTCTTTGCTGACCCTAAATCCTCAAGCTCTTTTAAGTTCATTCTCTTATTTATTTATTTAGTATCTAGGTAGTGAGGAGTTTGGGAAAATGTCATATTTTAATACCCAGAATGCCAGGTTCATATCCATAGATTTGTTAGAGCAAATTAAATTTGAGATTGTATTTTATGTGCATGGGGCCAGTGGGGAGGACTAGAATAGTCCTCTCCATGTTGACTTGGTAATATGCAGAATATGTGGTCCTCTTGTGAGACCCCTCTTGAGAAAGTTAGAGGCAGTAGGAAGAGGAGAGAACATGATACCTGCCTTCAAGTATTTTAAAGGTGAGGATGAAGACAAAAGTTTGGCTTTGTGGTAAATGCCAAGTGGTAAAATACGGACCAATCGTAGTTGTAGGAAAGCGCAGTAATTTTGACCCGAGGTTGCATGAAGATACAGGAAAATGATTTCTTTCTTTTTTTTAAAGATTTATTTATTTCTTTATTTGACAGAGAGAGACAGCCAGCGAGAGAGGGAACACAAGCAGGGGGAGTGGGAGAGGAAGAAGCAGGCTCCTAGCGGAGGAGCCTGTTGTGAGGCTCGATCCCGAAACCCCAGGATTATGCCCTGAGCCGAAGGCAGATGCTTAACTACTGTGCCACCCAGGCGCCCCCAGGAAAATGATTTCTTTCCAAATGTCTGAATCCCCTAGGTACGGAATTGGCGGTCTGGGGAGAGGGCACACACTCTTTATGAAGGTGGTCCAGCATTTTCAGTTGGATGATTGGAGAAGATGACATTTCACATCTCTTCCATTACTCTTTATGTTTTAGGACCTTTAATGAGTCCTGAAGTCTTTTGAGACTCTGATATAAGTTATCAGCTCTCCTCCCAGAAATATATGTATGCTACCACTTCCTCCTGCAGTCGATGTACGATGTGGATAGAAAGAGAACAGCTCCAGGGGCAGAACTCCTAGGTCTCCAAAGATAAAATTTGGGAAACTATTGCTCTGAGTTATTTCTTGCTTACGGCGGGTTTGAATAATTAAAGGCTTCATCAGAAACTAACGATGCTTTTTCATCATGCTTCAAGAAATAGAATTTTCCTCCAAATTCATTTAAACGTAGCACATAGATCTTTGAAATTAATTTGTTTTTATTGGGTTTTGTAAGAAATAGGGCAGAAATAATAACAGACTACGTATTTATTAATTTGAAAGCCTTTTTGACAAGCATGATTATAAATTTAGCTGGATTTAAGTGCTAACTATAGATTAGTTTATAATGCATAACTTTGCCTATTTTCCTTTTTGGTCCTTATGAGAATCCCATGATGCAGGCAGATTATTTATAATCACTTTACTAATGACCAAACTGAACTTTAGAGAACTTAATTGGGTAGCTTGAGATCAAAATTAGTGGAAGTATGTATGTGATGAAGGGTCAGATATAACTGGATTCAATTCCTGGTCTGATGTGTGACCTTAGAGAACTCGCTGTTTCTATAACTCAGTTTCCTCATTTCCAAAGTGGGGGTACTAGTACCATTAACCTCCTAGAGGTGTTGTCAACCTTTAAATGAGATTTATGGTCTTATGTATTGATGAGGCACATGTCTTGAGAGTGAGAGCCAGGCAGAAGCCATATCCCCTTTCCCAACCCGGCCTCAGAAGGCACATTTCTGCTGCATTATTGTTATGTTCATTAGAACATTAGAAGCGAGTCACTATGGCTGCCTGTATTCAAGGAGAGAATTAGCCTCCATATTTTTATGGAAGTTTTAAAAACCATCATGCTTTCCAAACCTCCTACCCTCTTTCTTAATTAATAACATTGGCAAATTATTGTAGATGTGTTGGTGGGGGGAAGCAGGTGTACAAAAGGAGAAAAGACTTCATTTCGCTCTCAGGGAGATTACAATCTAGTTGGGAAAGATAATGTTTTCCTAAGAAAAGATAACCAAGAATATCTTGGGAGTAAAAAGTCCCAAATGGTAAATTGTGCTTGAAGTGATGAAACCAGTAGCTCCAGCTCTCATTCCACCACTAACAAGCCACATGACAGTGGCCATGACATTCAGCGACCCTGAATTTCTATTTTTTTATTGGGCATCTGATGGTGGGGTGGAGCCCATAGGGAGACTGGAGAGAGCTCTGCTACTTCTTTGGTCTTCCCCTGAGCAGTAAATCTGTGAAAGAGGGTTAACTTTAATGTACAAACTTCTTAAATTTATCAAGTGTGTCATATGTACAAGGTGCCTGGCAAAGTGCTGTGAGTAAATGAAGTCATATGAATTTCGTGAACAGGTACATCTGTATTATTCTACATATTGTATATGTAGTATATATATTCTTAGAATCTAGAGATAGACTTTTTAAAAACATTTTTAAAAATATTTGTTTATTTGAGAGAGAGCCAGAGAGCACGAACGGCAGAGGGAGAGAGAATCTCAAGCGGACTCTGCACTGAGTGCAGAGCCTATCTTGGGGCTCGATCTCATGACCCTGAAATCATGATGTGAGCTGAAATCAAGATTCAGTCGCTTAACCCACTGCACCACCCAGGCGTCCCAGAGCTAGAACATTTTTATTTCTTTGCAATTGGTATATATGATGTAAAACAAGTATAAAAGGACACATGTGAAGAGTGTAGATATGTAATATAAAAAACATCCACATCTTTAAGAGATATACAGTTGATCCTTGAACAACAAGGGTTTGAACTGCATGGGTCCACTTATATTCAGACTTTTCCAATAAATACCGTATAGTGCTGTAAATCTATTTTTTCTTCCTTATAATTTTCTTAATAACATTTTCTTTTCTCTAGCTTACTTTATTGTAAGAAGACAGTATATAATATATATAACATACATATATGTGTTACTTGACTGTTTATATAATCAGTAAGGATCTGGTCAATAGTAGGCTATTAGTAGTGAAGTTTTGGGGGAGTCAAAATTTATACATGGATTTTAGACTGCACATGGGGTTTGCACCCCTAACCCCTGTGTTGTTTAAGGGTCAACTATATATAAAAGGAATGTATAAATTCAACAATCATGTCAGAGAGTGTCTGCATCAACTGACACACTTTGGGGGTGATGGACATATACTGTGTCCAGTAAAAGGTGTAGACTGAAGGCAGCGGACTTGTTTTTAACTGCTTCTATCATTACGTAGTTTTGGCAAGTTACTTATCCTCACTGACCCTTAATAAGCACTTCCACAGAATGACAGGCCTGAACTACTTTACAGTTTCCCTCACACTCTTAAAAAAGCACTGATTTAATGACTTTTGGTTTTTGTTGTTTTTGTTTTTATAGCTGTCTGTGATTCCAAATACGTGTGTCAAAATATTCTGCATTCTAACATTTATTGAGTGTCCGTGGTGTAAATGCTTGAATGTGTTAAGAATGTCCTTTAAATAAAATTTTCTGTTGGACACTTTAGGAAGCAAAATGAGGAAAGCTATCTTAAAAGAGCAGCTCTGTACCACACTCAGACTTTTTTTTAAATTACAAAGTACATCATATATATCTACAAAATAATTGTGCCTTGCCTCACGTGTCCTTGGCTGTTATGAAAGTGTTTCATTGGGTACAATTCTGATTTTATCTATCTCCTGGGCTTCTCCGTTCTTGTCCTTTTAAGGTCCTCCTCTGGCCCATTACTGCACTTCTGGGCCTCAGCCCAAAGCCTTCTTGATGGGTAAACACTATATTCCCTTATAAGAGGGATGAGACTGTATCGTAGCAGGCAGTGCTGCTGGGGAAACTATCTATTAGGTCCAGGCAATCTGCACTTTAGGAAAATTGCTGAATTACACTAAATTATAGAATGACCCATTCCTAAATAGCCTGGCAGAGAGAAGCCTGGCCTGCCTAGATTTGCAAAGAGGAGGATAAATTCCAGTCTATACCTATTACTTTATTTAATCCTTAAGCAAGCTTATAGGAAGAGTAACATACGGCACAAAAAGGCTAAGTAATTCATTAGAGTAAAAAATCTAGTAAGGGGCAGGGGCAGGAGCCAAAGTTAACTGCTGGAGCACAGATCTGTCCGGCAGTGGAATGTAGGCAGGTTGGGGAAGGTTCTAGTAACTGGTGGCCTGTTCCAGGGCTAGTCTAATCTAGCATGCAGCAGTGGGGCGCTTGGTGGAGGTGGGAGGCTGAAAGAACCACAGAGACAATTCAGAAAAGAAAATACCAGAGCTTGGCAACAAGGTGGGAAAGGAGATGAAGGAAGGGGAAACATAGAATGACTACACTTTAAAATCTGCAGGGAGGAAATGTGAGTGTTACCGATGTGCCGGAGGAGTCTTAGCTCCTTGACATATAAATAGGAAATTTTTCTTCCCCCAAAGCTACCAACATTAAGCCAGCATTTCCTGCTGGCTAACAGGTTCCTTTAATGACATTTCAGGCCTAGTCAGTATGTTTTCTGTCTGTTTTAGAATTAACAAAATCTTATTTCAATGATTGTCCAGGCCAGCGTCACAGGCTGTGTTCAGGGCCCAGTGCAGCCATCCAGGGCCCCATTCTCACAGGGGCCCAGGGCTTGGAACGTGATACTTTCCAGTTGCCATCTTGAAATTCTTAACAATGTTATCTTTGGACTCCTGCTTTGTATGTGAAGTCTTACGAGGCCGTGGAGCAGGCACTGGGGGCTTGGAGACTCAGTCCCACATGGATGTCCTGCTGCTACTTCCCTGGGACAGGTTCATAGCTGACCACTTCCCCACCCCTTAGAGCTCCAGGCCCCACCCATACACTCCCCTCCTGACCTCCACCGTGTGACTGCTGCTGCTCTCTGTCCCCAGTGGGGGCCTTGTAGCCTTGGCACCCCCACAGTCTCTGCATGGGCACAGCTGGCATGGTCCCTGCCTGGGCAGGGTGGGCAACACAGCTGAGGGAGCCTCTCACCACCCCTCATTCAGGGGCCTAGTGCATCCCAGCACCGAGGTTGCAACATCCTTGGGATCTAGCACCTTGTAGGAAGGGGAATCTGGGAGTTATTTGGTGCAAGTCCAGCATGTCCCCTCTTGGGGCCCCTGAAGTCTGCAAGGGTCCACATGTGGCCTGTGGGTATCCCTGTGCCTGAGGGAGAGTGACATTGGACAAAAATTAAAAAACCTCACCGACAGGTTGAAAGACCATGAATGAAAGGAAAAAGCTTTAAATTTGAGTATCTTCAAGGATGGATTTTCTTGTTTCTACAATGAGGAGCCTCATGTTTTCATTTTGCACTGGGCCCTGACAATTATGTAACCAGTCCTGATTATTATGTTTTAATCATCTTAACCTCAAACAAACTCTCCAATCTCATGTTCAACTCAGAGTGCTTC
Organism: Ailuropoda melanoleuca; assembly: GCF_002007445.2. Taxonomy (NCBI): domain Eukaryota; kingdom Metazoa; phylum Chordata; class Mammalia; order Carnivora; family Ursidae; genus Ailuropoda; species Ailuropoda melanoleuca. Next base: position 108,680,291 of record NC_048225.1, read on the forward strand.
CACCACCTACCCCCTGCCTTCTCCCAAGCTTGCTTCTCCAGTGTTGGGATGGAGAAGGGCAAGTTGTATCTGGTGGACACGGTGGGACAGCCCCATGTCAGTGATGGTGAGGTTTTTGTCTGCTTTCTGTTTCATGCAATAGTCTCCCCTTATCCGCTGTTTTGCTCATCCATGGTTTCCATTACCCAGGGTCAACTGCGGTCCAGAAACTGGTGATCCTCCTTCTGACATATAGTCAGAAGGTCAAGAGCAGCCTAATGCTATGTCACAGTGCCTACGTCATTCACCTCACTTCATCTCATCACATAGGCATTTTATCATCTCACATTGTCCTAAGAAGAAGAGTGAGTAGAGTAGCAAAGGTTTTGAGAGAGAGAAACCACATTCACTTAATTTTTATTACAGCATATTGTTATAATTGTTCTATTTTATTATTAGTTGCTGTTGTTAATCTCTTCGTATGCCTCATTTATAAATTAAAATTTGTCATGTATATGTCTATGTAGGAAAAAACATAGTCTATAGTGGGTTTGGTACTATCTGCACTTTTAGGCATCCACTGGGGATCTTGGAACATATCCCCCATGGATAAGGGGAAACTACTTGTAATTGCTTTAGCAACTTGTCCACTTGGATTGGGAAGGCAGAGGCACCTTCCCATCCTGTTGATAAGGGACCCAATCCCAGGGAGCTTTTCTAGGTAGTAATAATCTCTCTCAGAACCTGGCTACCACATTTGTTGATGTCTAGTTGGTGGTTAACACGAAACATTCATCTGAAACAGGCAGTGCTCTGTTGTCCAGCCAAGGCCAGAGTCTGTCCTCTGTGGTCCTAACTCCGGAGCCTAAAGGCATAGGCAAGTACTATCTCATGTACCTCTATGATAGTCCTTGGCTCCTCTCTGCCATATTAGTTCTTCCCTGTGCTTTAATAGCACCGGGGCAGACTGACCATTGTGGTGGCTCAGAGGACGTCCAACTGGGATGGGAGCAAAGTACCCTTGTCACCAACTCTTGATTAGAGAAAAATTTCAAAAACAAGTGTTATACGCAATTAATGAATCATCGAACTTTACAACAAAAACCAGGGATGTTCTGTATGGTGACTAACATAATATAATAAAAAAATATTATTATAATAATAAAAAAAAACACAATTTAAAAAAAAAACAAGTCTCTTGAATTTAGAGCACAGTTTTTGAGACAGAAACTAGTCAAAAAAGAATGTTAATGGAAGAGGATGGCCTCTCCTTACAAACACCGCATTCCTACCATCCCTCCCACTCCTCACTAAACATCCCTGCTTTGGGGGCATAGAGCCCCTCTTATATCTCTTGTGAGTAAAGGCTGTCAACCATATCATCCTCTCTTGCACCTGGGGCAGAGCAGGGGACTACTTGTAAGAACCTAGCCCGCTTTGGACTTAAATTTACTATCTCTGCTTTCAGCAGAACACTGACTTCTCTTCAATCCCTGCAATCATTTGGTAATCTCCTAGGGCAGGAAAAGATCTTAATTAGCAGACCTCACAAAATCCTGTTATCCACATTAAAACGTATCATTTTGCAGGCCCAGCAATGAATATATGTGTCAACATCATTAATAAATATTTACTTAGTATCCTATAATGTGCATAACATTTAGGAAGATTCTGTATAGGGTATAGTCCTTATCCTCAAGGACTTTTAAATAAGTTGGAGAGAAGGGACATAAAGAAAATGATATCAGTAACAGTATATCAGAATATATGCTAAGAGGATGGTATAGACAACAAGAGTTGTATAAAGTGGGAGAGAGGAGGGATTTCTGTGGCAGGGAGTGTTGGGATGATAGAGCATGGAGGACATAGAACACATCAGATGAAATGTGCCTGGGATTTAGAAGAGCTGTAAGAAGGATAAAGAGCTTTTCAGAGAGAGGGAAGGAATAAATACAAGAGGGAGTTCAGATTGTCCATTGTATTGAGGAATATTCCACAATGTACAGAATCTTTGTCCCCTTTTTCTTTTAAGAACTCCCAGCCCCTTGCCACAGGTTTCGTCTTGCCCTGGGAGCCATTCCTGCTGTAGATGGCGGGCAGGTACAGTGATTGCAACTATTCACTTTAGATTGCTATGATGATGGGAGGGGTTCTGCTGGACTCTTCAGCCTGGCCCTTGGCATTCCTTCAAGTGTGCAAGAGGGAAGGGCGATTTGTGTTCACCATCAGCATCCACAGCTCTTTGCAGTCACGGATGTGCTCACACACACAGAACGAAAGGTCAACCTTACTTCTTGGATAAAGTGCAATCCAGCTGTAGTGCAGGCGAGCCTGGAGGGTCAGGCAGAACTGCTGCCTTAACAGGTAAGGGTCTAAAATGAATAACTCCAATCATTGTGTCCCTGCTGTTCGTCTACAGCAGGAATCCAGATACTTGGTCAGGAAATAAAGTCATTTCCTTAAAGCAAAATCTATGTCTTAGGTTGGGCTCCCTAGAGACAGAGGTTGAGCCAGGGACTGGGATTCCTGTGATCTCTTGAGGGTTAGTTCTTCAGAGAAGAAAGCTCTCAGAGATTAAGTAAGCAGGGCAGAAGAGGAGTAGAGCTGGATAAAAATGGGATCCAAGGTGAGGTCTGGCCCTGGCCCTATCCAGGGGTGCAGTGGGGTGGTGGGGCTGGATTGTGGAACATGGAATTGCACTGGAGAGTGGTCCTTCCTGGAGGTAAGAGGGCTATATTTTTGTAGTTTTTGTTAGATGGGGGCTGCAGGCTCTGTAGGAGGAGAGAACAGGTCAAGCTCCCAGGCTTGGCTCTGCTCAGCAGAGGGCTTGGAGGAGGGAGGAAGTGGGAGGTACTGAGAACCAACACTCTCAGCAGTGGGTAATGGATGAAAAAGCCCAGAAAAGTAGATCTGAGCAGAAGTGGCAGGCATCCCACAGCATCCACTACAGTATCCGTACAGGGACTTATTATTCTGATGCATTTCCATGTCACTCTTCATCCTATTTTACCTCACTGGGCCCAGATTTGGTTCCAAGGCCCACCTAACACAAGAAACCAGGGTCCATCCCAAAGCCTTCTATTGGTAGAGACACAAAGACAAGGCCAAAGCTTTGACATTTTTCTTTCCTTCCTGGTGGTGCTGGTCAGGATGTCCCAACACCATTCTCTGTAACCCCAGCAAGGCGGCAATTATGGTTCTTTAGTACAAAACAGCCCCAGGGGTCAGGAATTAGGACAGGGTGTGTGTAAGGTTTCCTCTTTTCCAGTTATATAAGGAAGGAACATTGGCTTTGAAGTTGCAATATCTATGATTTACGGTATTTTGAAAATTGATTCATATTGAGTCATTTTTATATTATCGGAACTGTATACTTCCTCATTAAGTGAAAAAACAAACCAGAGGCAAATCTGCTTTAGACTCTCAGATTCTCTTACTGTAATTGAACCATGAAGCTTTTTAAATTTAAGTATAAAAAGAGACGGAATGATATAGTTTTAAATTCTTATCAGTTCTGATGAGGATGAAGGAAATGGTGGCTTTTGTAGAGTGGGTGGAAATAAAATAGGGAGAGAGAATGTTAGGAATGAATTTTTCCAGATAAAGAAAAAAAAAGCATATTAAAAAATTTTCAGCAAAACATTTTGCTCAAAATTGACTTGAATTTTCTGGTGTAATCCACTTTTACAATTTTATACACAGACTTAGAAAATGGGGACCATAGGGTATAAATAGTTTGTAACCTGGTTTTTAAATTAATAATGAATAGTTTCATTTATACAAATATATATATTTTTTCTAAAACACATTTTTAAATGGATAGTCTTCCATTTTATGAATGTGCCACAGTGTGTTTAATTAATCCTCTACTGAACATTTAATTTATTTCCAAGGCAGTGACATTTTTTTAGTGACTTTAGTTGATGGAATAAACTTTCATCTTTTGATTTCAATTTTTTAAAATTCCACTATAATTAATGTACAGTGTCATTTCAGGTATACAATATAGTGATTTAGCAATTCTAAACATAATTCAGTGCTCATTGTGGTAAGTGTATTTTTAATCCCCTTCACCTATTTCACCCATCCACCCACCTACCTCCCCCCTGGTAACCACTAGTTCGTTCTCGGTTAAGACTCTATTTTTTTTCTTTATCTATTTTGTTTCTTAAATTCCACATAGGAGTGAAATCATATGGTATTTGTCTTTCTCTGACTGACTTATTTCTTTTAGCATTATACCCTCTAGATCCATCCATGTTGTTGCAAATGGCAAGAGTTCACTCATCTTTATGAATGAGTAATATTCCTATTCTTTGGGTAAATATCCAGTAGTGGAATTACTGAATCATAGGTTAGTTTTGTTTTTAATTTTTTGAAGAATCTCCATATTGTTTTCCACAGTGGTTGCACCAGTTTGCATTCCCCCCATGAGAATTCCTTTTTCTCCACATCCCCGCCAATACTTGTTGTTTCTTGTGTTTTCTATCTTAGCCTTTCTGACAGGTGTGAGTCGATATCTTATTGTGGTTTTGATTTGTATTTCCCTGATGATGAGTGATGTTGAGCATCTTTTTACATGTCTGTCTGCCATATGTGTGTCTTCTTTGGAGAACTGTCTATTCATGTCTTCTGCAGGGCAGTGACATTTTGATTTAAATTAAACACAGTGCCAAACAAAGTATCATGAACAAATAGGCCAGATTCATATTGTTTGGTTACAAGATTTCCTTTGTCAGTGAATGAAATTGGTAAGAGTACATTTGCATTTCAGAACAACAGATTTACTAAGTGGTTCTGTTCTTGATGAAATGTCTCGAGTGATGGAGACCTGTGTTATTCAAAAGTACAATTTTATTTTAAAATTATCCAACAAACATGTGCTACCACAAGCAGAATTTTCCATTCCAAGATTTCTGAGGCAAAGGAAATTGGCATAATCCTCATTTCTATAGTAAAATTAAAATAATGCCACAATAAAGTCATTATACTAAGCAGTTAGTGATTTCTAGAAAATGATTTTTCATTAGGAAAAAACCAACGAATGACATTTAATCACTAGTTTTTTGGTAAGTCATTCATTACTAAGAAACTTTGAGAAATACCACTTGGTTTGAAAGTCAGTACAAATATCGCCAGCATTCAGGCCCTCGGATATTCTAGAGTCTAAGATGTGCCCTCTGCTCCGGTATTCCAGTGGGCTGTCTTACAGTTTCTTGCTTATACGATGAGTAGGGTGCCACTGCACAATCTTGATTGTCCCTTCTGTTCTAAGAATAGAAAGATGCAGAAATTCACACATGGTTAGCCCCAGTACCAGGAGTATTGCATTCTTATGATCTTGAACTTTTCAGAACGCCTACACATATGCATGTGAGCATACGTGTGTGCACACACACATGCACACACACACTTAATTTAAAATAAAATATCAAAGACTTTGATTCCAAACTCAGCTATACCACTAACTAGCTATCTTAAGAGTTCACCTTCGTGTGTGCTGATTTCTACATCTACAAAATAAGGGGCTAAACTAGACCAGATAGAAATTCATAGACTTTTAGTAGTGGAAGGTACTTGTGGAATCAGTGTGATCCCTGCACTTTTCGAATAAGATACTGTACACTAGACTTGTCTGGTGGGGACACAGAGTAAAGGCCACAGCTCAGGTTCATTTATTTATTTATTAAAAAAAATTTTTTTTAGAGAGGGGGTAGGGACAGAAGGAGAGAAAGACTCTTGAGCAGGCTCCACACCCAGCGTGGAGTTCGAAGCAGGGCTTGATCTCCCATCCCTGAAATCATGACCTGAGCCGAAATCAAGAGTCAGAGGCTTAACCAACTGAGCCACCCAGGTGCTCTGCTCAAGTTCATTTAATACTGAAATCATGTGTGCTTTACCTGACACTCTCTACAGCTATTTTGCTCTAAAACTTACGAATTTATGATCAGCCAAGGGAGAGTTTACACTATGAACATTATGACTAGAATCCCATAAATCTGTCACGTGTTTATGGTTGCTCACAGTCGGCAATTCATTAACCAGCTTTGAGTGCTCTTTGGGCAGGAGAAGATTGTTTTGGTCTTTATCCTGGCAGAATAAATTTAAACCATCATCTATCTTTCTCGAGTTCTATCTGCTTGCTCTCAGACTCAATCCTGTGGCTAAAAGCAAGGCCAAAAATAGTAACCCAGAAAAATAGATACAAAGAAGTGGTAACAAGGGGGTAAGCAAATGATGGTAGAGCAGCCTGTGCTGTTTGTTACATTCAAATCTTAAAATAGTAACAGAAATAATCTTGTGGACACAGTCTTATTTTGAACTAAAATATATTATTTCAAACATCAGCCAGCCTTGGGGGCTGATGTTAATTCAGCCCCGCAACAGGTTACTTTGTAGGTGACGTAGTGTATCAACATATTTGCCTGCAACTGTGACCCACGTTAGGATAATATTGTTCCTTCTCTGGACGCTGAGGCTGCCATCGAATCTTAACTTGTAGACAGTGGTAGAGCTTCCTCAGAGGCTGCATGGTGGGAGGCAGGGAGGGTTGTCTGACCCCAATCATTTTCTCTGATGTAGATGCTGTTGGGTGGATTGGGTGTTGCTATCAGCCAGAACCAACAGGACAACATAGAAAGTAGGGGTGGGGACGTGAGAAATAGCAGCCAGCTGAGAACTAGAGGTTGCTTGGTCACGCAGAAATTCACTCAGAGTTCTGCCCCAGGCCAGGGGGTGGAGCTTTCTTTTCTGTTTGTTTCTTCATCACTGACAGGGCATTTCTAGCAGAGTTCCTGGACAAGTTTATTCAAGGGCTGAAAAGTAGGATTACCCCACTCCCATGTACTGATGAAGCTGGAGTGTGACTTTTCTTCCAGTTCACCCAAGGACGGGAAGGGTCACTGTAGCTACCAGAATATTCTTGGAGGAAGTGGACCGACTCTCCGCTCCTTATATCAGATGCTGTGGCAACATGCCACAGAGGAGGGGGTCAGTAAATTTTCTTTAAAGAGCCAGATTGTGTTTTACCTTTGCAGGCCATACAGTCTCTGCTGAAACTAGACAACTCTACTGTTGTTAGCAGAAAGCACCTCCAGACAACAAATAAATTACAGTGTGGCTGGGTTCCAACAACATTAAGTTTACAACAGGGGAGGCGGGATGAATTTGTAGTTCACGGATCCCTGCCAGAGGACACAGGCCCATTTCACACCTGGTATGGATGTAGGTGGTGCTATTTCCTTCTGGTTACTCAGATTGAAATCTTGGGATTATTTTAAATGCCTTTTTCTTCTTTATTTTTCATATGTAATCATTCATCAGTATTATTGATTTTAGCTTCTCAATCTCTTTTTTTGTCATCTCCTCCAAGGCCTTTTTTGATGAAGCTTGCTAAAGCATGTTCAACCTTTTTATTCCCATCTCATCACACCGTGTATTTCCAGAAGAGCTCAGGTTACAGCCTGAAATTACCTCATTTATTTGTTTACTTGTTTATTATTTATCTTCCATACTGAAATGGAAACTCCTGGAGAGAGGGACTTTGTCTCTCTTCTTTTCTGCTGCAGAATGGTGTCTGGCACAAGGCACGTGCTCAGTAAATACTTATTAAAAGAGAGAGGACCCTGAACCAGTCCCCCTGCCTTTAATTTCCCACATTATTCATTTCATCCTTCACATGAAATCTGGAGTTATTGAATCAGTCAAGGCCCTATAGAAAAAAGATGGCATGCTTAAAAATAGGATAAAAAAGATGAGCTAAACAGAAGTTTATAAAAATGTGTGCACATGAGGGAAATGAAGAGGAGCAGTGAGGCTGTTAACTGTCCACAGGTCTGAAGTGACAAGTCAGGGAATTGTTACAAAAGCCTTAAAAGAAAAGGGTCCTATAGAGAAAGACCTACTGTCTTAGTCAGCTTGGGCTGCCATAACAAAAGGTGCCATAAGTCTGGATTAAACAGAGAAATTAATTTTCTTACAGTTCTAGAGGCTGGAAAATCTGAGATCAAGGTGTCAGCCAATTTTGTTTCTGGTAAAATTTCTCTTCCTGGCTTGCAGATGGCCTCCTTCTTGCTGTGTCCTCAAATGAGGCGCAGGGGAGAGCGCTCACAAGAGTGCAGTTTCTTTGACATCTCTTCTTATGAGAACATTAATCCTGTTGATCAGAACTCTACCATTTTGACATAATTTAACCTTAATTACTTCCTTACTCCAGATAACAGTAGGGGCTTCAACATACAAATTTGGGGAGTGGGGACACAATTCAATCTGTAACATTCATCATGGCAGGAACTGTGTCCTTTGGTCATGAGAGGCAATCAGACAGAGACAACTCCCAGGATGGGAGCAGCAGAACAAATGCCTCACCTCACCCTCATCCCTTCATCAAATCTCATGCTAGGACTGTGCAAGAACTGAACTGCAGCCCAGAAGGCAAAGGAGACAAAAGATATAACCCATTGGGAACAGCCTCTTGGATCTGCAATAGTAAACAAGACATCTGGGAAAAGATTGTGTCTCCATCACAGGGAACAAGTGAAATCTCATCAGTTACTGAATCATCACGGGATGATGTCAGTTCAGTCATACTTGTGTCCAGAACTGAAACACTTGTAATTCCTGGGTTTCTTCATATAAGGCATCAGGGGGAAAAAAGCAAAAGAAATAAAAAGGAACACAAACACGAATTGATACAGTCCCTACATCTGGACCTGGATGCAGCATAGATTGGTAATCAGAGCTTCCTTCTTCTGCCACACCTTATGTTGTCATGTTCTCCTTTCTCTCTGTTGGTACTATGGCTGGACAGAAGGTTTCTCTTGGTAAGAGTATCCAGACTTCATTCTTCTAAGATCCTCAAATGGATAAACAAATCAATCCTAGAATTTTATTTTGAGGGCCTGTTTCGTGGAGTAATTTTTGGTACTGTTAATATATGTAGCAGGAAACATATGTCAACTCAAATGAGAAAATTCAAGGAGAACTTAATAAAGGGGCTATGCACAAGGGTATGGTGAGGTATGGGCAAGACCCAAGCTGTGGTTTTGGCATTCTTTGAGCCACTAGCAGGAGGGATTCTTTAGGTCTGGGTTTGAGAAAGAGGGAGTCTTTCCCATAATCAAGAATGAAGGGTCTTGTGGAGAACACATTCTCAGAGGAACCCTTGTCTTGAGTGGAGAGGCAGAGCTCTCCTGAAGTGGCCTGCAGGAGGGAAGATGGGGGAAGTACGCTTACTGCACTCTCCTCTCTTTGATACTATCATGGATCCTAACTGGTCAAAAACACATGGAAGTGAGAAACCAAGAAAACCTGTTGATGTGGTCCAAATGGCTTCCTATTGTATACAACACAAAATCCAAAGGACTTACCATGATACCTATTCTCCCCCAGTCTCTCCTCATCACAGTTTCCCCTCCTTGGCTTTCCTATCTTTCCCAATCCATGCTATTCTTTGTACCACGTACTTTGTATTTGCTCTCCTTTGTACTCACACTTGAAGACACTTCTCCATCTGTTCTTAAAACTCGATTTAAAATTCTGTCCTTCTGGGAAGCTGTCAAGTATACATTTATTTGTATATTCTCTTCTCTCACTGTACTTATTCCAGATGTGTTATGCTTTTCCTGAATGTAGCTCTTACTGTATTTATGAAGTATGTTACTTACTCCATATACAGTAAGGACGTCAACACACAGACTGCTTTGACTATGTCATTTCGTTCTCATAGGAATCCAGCAATATGACTATTTATATTCCTCGTGATAAAAAAAAAGAATCTGAGTGCCAGAGAGATCTATCCATAATCATCTTACCCACTGATGAAGTTAGCGTAACTGATGGTGGCACATTTGGACGTGGTGCGCCTCCTGATGTGATGCCACATCACAGGTCATCTCCCATGGATTCTTGCCAAAATGTGTAGATGAAGACATAGCAGCTATAACAACAACCAAATCAAATGTGTAATCTTTGATGGGATCCTTGTTTGCCCGAACTCATAAAGCATGTAGCCGCTGAGTCATAAGTCAAGCTTATCTTTGTCTGAGATCGTAGAGATGTGGTCCATGTCCCAGCCATATCCCATATGCTCGTGGCACTTACTGTTATCATCTTTACCGGCTCTTCTGTGTCAAAGGCTTTTAACTTCAAGCACCTGAGACTCTCTGCCTGAAGGCTTTTTTTTTTCCTGCCCATGCCTGGGGCAGTCCAGAAGGGGTTTGAGAGTTAATGGCCCAGGGAGTAGCCTATAGCAAACAAAGGAGAGAGTTTGAAGAATAAATGTTTCAGCTTCCTCTTTTGGGTAAACAACTTTGATGACAGGTCTTCACCATTTCCCAGGGGTGGCCAGTAGAATTTATTCCCAGTTACAGAATTCATCTTCTCTTTAACGTACCGTATGTGGACTCCTTCCCTCCCCCTCGCATTTCCCCACTGCAGCAGCAGAGCTTCCTGGAATCACTTTCCAAATTACACCACTAACACTCAATATTCTTTCTCCTAGGATCTGTTTCTGGAGGAACCCAGTTTAAAACAGGTGTTGAGACTTGCTCTTTCCATTAGACAACAGGTCCACTTTCATTCATTCTGTCTTGTGATATGGTTGGTGAGAGGCTACAGGGCAAGTTCATAGGATGGGATTGGGTTTTGCAGCCACGCAAACCTAGAGCTTCCCCCTGGCTTTTCCATTGCTCATTGCCTGACTTTAGGCAAGTAAACCCTTTGAGTCTTAGCATTCTCATTGGTGAAATGGGTTAATAATAGAGAAATTCCTCTATTGACACACTTTCAACTTATGAACTCTCATAGGTATAATGACTGTTGTTCTTCTTGGTTGCTGTTCCTGGCACCTATGCAAGTTCATAAAACTAGGTAAGAACAGAAGTAACTCACCACAGCACATCAGGGATGGCTTGAATAAAGTCATTTTCTACGTCTGCCTCTAGAACGTGATGTACTGGTGAGTCAAGGAGTTTCTGAGCCTCTGGGGGTAGAGATACTGTGAGCCTGACACATAATGGTGTAAGGAACACAGCCTCCTGCCTGACAAAAGAGATGCCCAGGAAATAAGAGCCTTTGTTGTTACAAGTCTGTCTATAGATTTTAGGTTCTTAGGTGGCAGGAATAGTGTTTTTTTCATCTCTGATCTTTGCCTGTAGTAGTTATGCAAAAGTGAATAAGGCAAATTTTATACTTTGCAACTTTCTTTTCATAATATATTTGCATTATTCATAGTATATCACACAAATCAAGTAACCAGCAGCACATTGTACTGGTAAGTGTACTGTACCACTTACCAAATGTAATTGTATTCATTTTTTACAATGTCCTTGTAGTAAAATTTCCTCTTTCATTTCTCTGTCTCATTATCATATCATTGGGATTGTTTTAATTCATCCAGTCCTTTCCATACTGTCATTTTTGGGAGCTTTCCTTTCCTGATTCTAGCCTTTGGATCTTATCTTTTTTTTTTTTAAGATTTTATTTATTTATTTATTTGGGGGGTTAGAGAGAGAGAGAGAGAGAGCACAAGCAGCGGGGAGGGTCAGAGGGAGAGGGAGAAGCAGACTTCCCGCGGAGCAGGGAGCCGGATGCGGGACTCCATCTCAGGAGCGCAGGATCATGACCTGAGCCAAAGGCGGATGCTTAACCGACTGAGCCACCCAGGTGCCCCTGGATCTCATTTTCTAACAATCAACTTGGTCTTTTTTGTCTCCTTAGCCCACTGAGATGATTTCTGGAGTTTGAAATGTCTTTGTTTTGTTTTTTTGCTTTTCATATTACTGATTTCATCTAGTTTTCAACTCCAGTAAGTGTAGTAGATATAATAACTAATAACATGGTACATACTAATAACATAGTAAAACTACAATTTAATAATATTACCTAATGACTGTCAACTATTTAGCATTTCTTATCCTTCAACAAATTTTGATTGTCAAGTCTCTTTTCTTGTTCTTAACTGGCTCATTTTATTATTTTGCTCCTTTCATCAGGTTAATTAATTATATGAATGCAATGCTCTCTTACTTTGTGGCTTTACATCTAGGCTGGTGCTGTCCAATAGAAATTTCTATGATGGGGCGCCTGGGTGGCACAGCGGTTAAGCGTCTGCCTTCGGCTCAGGGCGTGATCCCGGCGTTATGGGATCGAGCCCCACATCAGGCTCCTCTGCTGTGAGCCTGCTTCTTCCTCTCCCACTCCCCCTGCTTGTGTTTCCCTCTCTCGCTGGCTGTCTCTATCTCTGTCAAATAAATAAATAAAATCTTAAAAAAAAAAAAGAAATTTCTATGATAATGGAAATGTTCCATAGGTGGGCTCTCAGTGTGGTCGCCACCAGTCACATATGGCTAATGACCACTTGAAATGTGGCTAATATGTCTGTGGAATTGAAATTCTAATTTGATTTACTTTTAATTTAGATGGTCACATATAACTACTACATTGGATAAAATAGATATAGATTTTTAAAAAAATTTACATGACAAATATTTTTCACATTTGTCTCTTTTATTTTTTCTTCAGAAACTTACGTAATGTGGCTTAAACAGTTGTGAACAAAAAATTATTGATATCTGCAAAAAACATATTCCAAAATTTGATTTCTACTATACTGTAAAATACTTGAAAAGAAAAGTTAAGGGAAGAAATGTGGTTGATGAAATTATCTTTGTTATCCTGATTAACATACTAATAATGGGTTTGACCACTCAGTAATCTATTACTGTGCATAATGTAGGGGAAAAATATGATGCCACTCAGAAGAATAATTTTTAGATGAGAATTTTACACAGAAGCCAAGGAGTTATTCAGCTTGCCCCTACATGGATGTAATCATAAAAAGGTTAAATCTTTGAATTATTTCTTACCTCTTTTTCCTTCCTCCCCTTGGCGTCTCCTTTCCAGTAAGGTGTCTGATGCCATCATTTTTCTCCAGCTGATCATATTGCTGTGTCCCCCCCACCCCTTCCACTGTAGAACATTACTGTGTGCACCCCTCTAGTCAACTCATTTACATTCAAATGTTAATAATTGGTAACATTTTCTCCCCACGGAACGTTTACGTTGGAGGAACATGGCACTGCAGTTCAGATGGCAGGCTTTGGAGTCAGGTGGCTCTGGGTTTTCATCCTAGTTCAGTGACCTTCAGTTTTATAGCTCAGTGACCTTTGTTTGAGCAAGTCACTTTGCCTCTGTAGGTCCTTGATTCCTCAGCAATAATATGGGACTAAAAATAGTCCCTACTCCATGGGGTTAATGTGAATATTAAATAAAATACCATGTGCAAAGGACTTAGCTTAGTGCAGTAATTACTGAATAAATGTTGGTGCTACAAATTTATTTTTTAGGAAAATGTTACTTATATACTCTCAAAGGAATCTCTAATGCTAAAATTACAGCAGTAAGTAGACAGCTTGGGGAGAGATTCCCAATACTCAATAAATACATTTGTTGAATGAGTAGAATCGATGAGGAATTCCTAGTTGCATGACCTGTCGCAAGACCAACAAATGACCTGTTCTCAACGTGTTCCAGGCTACCTACTGAGTCAATAGAGACAGCATTCAGAATGCCAGTAGTTTTAACTAAATTTGGCTTTGTGCTCTCAAAAAGATTGGCTATTCAAACTGAGCATAAAAGTGTCAATGACAAGTGTCATTTGGCAGGGTGGGACTTTAATTTTCTACTTTATGCCTTGTTTGAATTTTTAATAAGCATGGATTATTTTTAAGAAAAGAAGGAGAAATTATATATAGTTATGTTAATAAAATAGCCACAATGTAACATCAAGTACTTTGAATTAGTATCACAGGATTTATGTGGAGCTTCATGATATAATTCTTGACTGAAGAAAATTTGTAGTGTTTGGCAGTGTCTGATAGGTTTTTTAGTATTTGTATTTTCTTTGTAGTTAGCAATGTAAAAAAAAGTAAGATTCATGTGAAACTGATATAACAGGCTCTCAACAGACACACACACACACACACACACACACACACACACACACTTCTATGGAAGACTGATACAGGATATCCTTATTAGAATGACATAACATACGTACTGAACTTCATGGTGATCAAAGCTTTGATGTCACTGTGTATTCCTAATACAGCTATATTTTTCTCAGAGACAAAGAGAAAAAAGAAAGAAGGGGAAAAAAGACTGTCTTCCCTCAAAGCCAGTAGCTACTGCATATTTTTTCCCAGACCACGTGGACGATAGTGGTAAAGAATTTCATAATTTCCTTTAAGAATTGACATTTGTATTTAGAAATGTTTTGCAATTAGTGGGATATGATATATAAATAGATGACTCAGTTTAATAAACAAGCTACAGCTCCTAGATGAAACTTAACAACAAAAAAATAAGGAAGCTGATTATTTTTTATTATATGCTTAAATCAAAGGAATCATTCATTATCGGTTTGGATACATTTGCAAAACCTACGTGATGTCCCCCTGTTGAAGTCCTGTGAGACATGACCTCTGTGTAATGCTAAATTGTACAAAACTTCTAAATAAAACATTACTATCTCAAATTCACTTGCCAAAATAATGACTCATAGCAGGTTGCTGTCGGTAAGCTAGCAGCCAGTGACGTATGTTCCTTTTGCTTTTCTTTAACGTTAGAATGGTTGGCTGGAGTCTTTATCACCAAAACTGAACTGCTGGGAGCATTCTGATCCTAGTACGGTTTCTGCCTCACGATGCTGATCTTAAAAAGGCTGAGATGGTCACTTATCACTGACTCAGCTTCAATTGGTCAAAATCATGAATATTGCATATATACTCCCCCAGTTCTCTTCTTCCTTCAACTGTTACTATAACCCACTCCCTTTCTCTGGCATGTCAGTGTGGAGCTGTCAGGGGGATTAATTGGAAAGTTAATATAATAATATAGTTAATATAATAAATAGAGAATCTGTCTCAAATATAATATAATAAATAGAGATCTGTCTCAAACTTTGAGACAGATCACCTCTGCTGGCTGAGCAAATTTTTATTTGTACAATGAGGATGTTAATACTTCCAGAACGTGTAAGCACTGAACTGAAATACTTAAAGCATTTAAAAATACGATTGAAAATTGTAAACTAGTACACATTCACTGCAGAATTCTTCTAATTACAAAAAAGCAGAAAAAATAAAAGTAATACATTATTCAAGTACCTAGAGATTACCACATTTTTCTTTTTTTTTAAACGAAAAATACATAATTTTTATCCTGATTTTTTTCATTTTATCTTAACGTAGGTCACTTATCCTAAGTCACTCAATAACAAAGTTCATTTTTAAACTGCCAGGTTCGTGTGCCATTGCTATTCCTCAACCTTCAATTCTGAAGCTATAAAAGACTAATGTATTACTAAGGAAACTTGAAGAAGCTATTTCCTTGGCAATTTTCAAGATAGTGTGATTCCTCCATGCCTGAAATGACTATCTAGTTTGTTGAACTGAGGTGGGCTTTGTCTTTTCAAGTTAATATCAGATTGAAAAGTGCAGTACTTCCCATCAAATAATGGTGGATATGGGCTAACATTGGAAAAAATACATTCACAATTTAAGTGGAGAAACATCTTCAAATTTTATTTTACATTCCATAAGCATTTCACCAAGCAGTGCAGGAAGCATGGGTTTCACCAACAGCAGCTCTTAAAGAAGCTGGGGCTATTTTGTGGAAACTTTGCAACAGATGAAAACTTTTTTTGGTATGTGAGCTATTATTAGCAAGACTAGGAAATCAAAAAATTAGCAGAATGGTCATATATAAGCTATGGGGATTTGGGGTTGGAATAAGACAACTGGGGGATTCTAAAGTCAATCAGAGCAGAAAGATAAAGTAGTTCTATACAATTTACATGAATGCCAAGAAATTTCTTTTACCTGCTACTATGATAAAAGAAGCAAAGTGATGGTCTGCAAAAGAGAAACTGTTTTAGTTGTGCCTGGTGAAATAAACATAAATGTCTCTAAAGAGACACTTGGCCCTGTGGAGTCCCAGTGCTGTACAGTTGTCTGGGATCCCACTACACCAGCAATAGAGCATTTCCTTGCAGCCTATATTTAAACTTGGCACCTGTTGGGGAATACCCCTGGCATGGCCTCACAATCAATGGTGCAGCTGTTAATTTCCACAACTTGCTTTAGTTACTAGGAGGCTGCTGCCAGACTGGGGAGGCAGAGTGCCATATGGACAAAGGAAGTATCAGAACACAGGGAATTACTAGAATATTTCAGCGAGAAGGGAATAACAGGTTGTGGCACAATTTATTTTCAGTTTGGGCCTATAAGCAGGACCATAGGAAAACAGCAGGAAATGAAACATTCAGTCTATCAGATGAGTTCCCACTATATGACAGAGTCTTTCCGCTTTCTGGGAATTGTGGTGAACAAGATAGATGAGGTCCTTGCTCTCCCAGTTTAGGAGTATACTAAACAATATAATCAAATTGCCTTATTTTTTTGATGGTATTTTAAATCTAGAAGCTGAAAGTAGAAAAATATAAATCTTGAATGTTCACATAGCATATTCTAGCAGAAGAGGAAGACAGTAGATATATTAGTAAGCAAATAAGAAAAACATTGGAACATGATAAGTGCAATATAGAAAAATTAAAACAGGACTGTAAATGATAGAAGTCGCTGGGTGGCTATTTTACACTGGCTGGGGGAGGGGCAGGTCAGGGAAAGCCTAAGGAGGTGGCATTTAAACTGAGATCCTAATGACTAGAAGGATAGAGCCACATATAGATGAGGGAGGGGAATGGGGGTTAGTACAGGCAGAAGCAGCAATTAATGACAAGGCCCTAAGCTTGCTGTGGTTGAGGAATAGACATTGGATGAGTAATGGGGGATAGTATGAAATGGGCTCTAGGGGCAGGCAGGTGTCAGACTGACAAGGGTTTTTTGTAGGTCAAGTTAAGGAGTTTGGGTTCTATTCTAAATGGTATTGGGTGTCTTTAAATGGGGGAGTACTATGACAGACCTAATTGAATTCCAGTGGCACAATTTACTCAATGTGTGATTTGGGGTGAGTTTTATTCTTGTGCTCAGCACTTAAACTGAGTGCTTGCTAGGCCTGGTGCTTGATTCTGGGGCTACCCAGATCCGTCAGACATAGTCTTTACCCTGAATGAGTTTCCAGTCTTGTGGATGGCTTCCTCTTTGTGATCCTTTTTTCTACTCTGGAAAAGGGGAAAAATAATCTTCAAATTGTTGAGGGGATTAAACATGATGTATCATAAAGATCTTCATAAAGGGTCTGAAACATTATAGCTGCTCCATAGGTGGTGGCTATTATCCTTATTATTTTATTCATTTCCATTAGGTTATAGAAAAGCTTTTTTAAAGGAGATAAAATATAAAAATATAATTATTTAGTATTTCACATGAATTTCTTACTAAAGAATGGGATCAAGTGACGTATAAGGTCTTTGAAAAAGCCCTGAGACAAGGGTGTATGTAACGGGCCACATGAGAGAAGGTAAGAACACTATTTGCATGAGTTTTATAGATTGTTAGTAAACACATCACTGTGGGTATATATGTGTGTATCTATATATATATATATCTGTATGTCTTTTCCATTAGCTTGCCTTTGCACCTTTCTTGAAAATCTGTTGATCACATATGTGTGGGCCTAGTTTTTTCCAATAATCTTTGACGGGTTCTTTTACAGTTTTGATTATCATAGTTTTTATAGTTTAGTCTTGAAATCAGGTAGTATTGGTTATCCAACTTTGTCCTCTTTTTACAAAGTATTTTGGCTATTCTAAATTTTTTGCTTTTCCTCATAAATTTTATAATCAATTTGTTGTTTTCCATAAAAAATTACTGCTGGGATTTTTATTGAAATGCACTGAATGTACAGAGTTTGGAGAGATCTGATTTTTAATCTTAAAAGTACAGAATTCTCTAATTTATGACACAGCATATCTCTCCATTTATTTAGATCTTTGACTCTAAGAAAGGAAAGGGGAAGGAAGAATATTTGCTCTGAACTATGTCTTTGCCTAACTTAGGTACTGTTGTAATATATTAAAAAGCAGAACCTTGTGACCTTTTTTTTTTTTTTTTTTTTTTTGGTTAAGCATTTTATGTGATATCTAGTGCTCCTAAACATAGTTTTGGGTGTTTTTTTTTTTTTGCATTATTTTAAACATTTTTGGATAAAAAAGTACAATTGTAAATTTTTAATGAAATAAGTTAACATTAAATCATTGTATACTATTTTTGACAATTAAAAAAATGACCATCTCTACCCATTATCTCAGGTAATGTAGAGTTGACTAAATTAACTAATAGTCCGGGGCTTACGAATGATTTACTTTCAAAATAAAGTAATGTATGTTGAACTCTGTTCATAATAAGAGAAGTGTCAGTTAAAACTTCTGAGGGTAAGTTTTCATCTATCAGAATGGCAAAGATCAGAAAGTTAGGTAATAATGTGTAAACCTTCTTTCAGTTGTTCTCCTTTCTGTGGGGTGAAGAGTCACTGGGCCACTGGGTTGTGCCCACCCAGGTCTGCCCCCTGTTCTAGATCACATTCCAAGGACCTAGGATCCTAGGGAGTTCTCAAGATAGCACATTACAGTGAAAGGGGTTTGAACATCAGAAAATGTTGGGAAGCATTTGCTGGAATGATCTGTAAGATCTCTGTCAGCTCCATGACTCTAAATCAAGAATTTATGGACCACTTGCTCAGTAGGAAAGTCCCTCCGACTTTTAAAATTATGCATTAGTTCTCTGAGTCTCTAAGAAAGTGTAGGTCCAAAAATGAATGTCACTCTTTCTTAGTTCAAACACAGAAGATGTTAGGCTTATCTTGGTCCAGACCCATCTGCTGTGGAACATCTTGCTGCTTTAAGAAGTTCCAGTGCATTGTCAGCAGGCTGTGAAATGTACCCAATGATCACTGTGCTGTTTCAGGGCAGGCTGATAAGGAACATACTGATCAGGGAACACAGAATTATCAGCGCCTCACATGCTTTTAAGATAATGGGCTCTTGGCAAATTGTTTTAGAATAGTGCTGGGAATTAATTGATAGTTTTAATAGTTTTTGATGGACTGTTGATTGAGTTGAGTGATAATTGGGAAATTTAAATAAGTCAAGCAGAGAAAGACAATTATCATATGATTTCTCTCATCTATGGAACATAAGAACTAGGATGATCGGTGGGAAGAAAGGGATAAAGAAAAGGGGGGTAATCAGAAGGGGGAATGAAACATGAGAGACTATGGACTATAAGAAACAAACTGAAGACTTCAGAGGGGAGGGGGGTGGGGGAATGGGATAGACTGGTGATGGGTAGTAAGGAGGGCACGTATTGCATGGTGCACTGGGTGTTATACGCAACTAATGAAGCATCGAACTTTACATCGGAATCCAGGGATGTACTGTATGGTGATTAACATAATATAATAAAAAAATCATTAATAAAAACAAACAAACAAACAAACAAAACACAAAAAAAATTAAAAAAAAACACTGGGTGTTATATGCAAATAATGAATCATGGAACATTGCATCAAAAGCTGGGGATGTACTGTATGGTGACATATATAACAAAATAAAAATTATTTAAATAAGTAAATTAAAAAAAAAGATATATACTTCAATGGAATGCAGGTGTCTTCGAGGATGGCATGCATAAAAATCTCTGGGGCAAGAGGACCCCATTTACAACATATTTGGTTTTGGTAAAGTGATCTATGAGGAATATGTAAGAGACTACAACTAGATTTTTCTTTTTGACTCTCATTACCTAGATGGCTTAATTGAAGTAATAAAAAATCAGAGCAATATCAATGTGTATTATTTTTCATTCTATAAACTATCATCTGATGAATGGACCCATGCAGAGACCTTACTCCCAATCTATTACTTTGCCCAGAACAATGCAGAAGAATAAAATAACCCTGAATTTGCATAATTTTCACACAGTTTATAGAATAAAAAATACATCCAAAGGAGAGTCATATTTTATGATAATAGTTACTTAAATAAATAGTGAAAAGTCTCCTTCTCAAAAACAATCAAACAAAAAAATAGGCAATTTCTACTTAAAATATGAACCAGGTTATTCTCACAGCAATGAAGACCCAATTAAAACAGCTTGGGAAGAGATTAGAAGTGGATCGGCTGTTGAATGGCATTGCGCACCTCCCACTCCCCCACCATTTTTGTGTCTACCTGTCATATAACATTTTCACAGACCAAAAATTGCTGCTTTAAAACTCTATTACTCTAGGCATGTCTGGATGGTTGGTTAAGTGTCTGCCTTTGGCTCAGGTCATGATCTCAGGGTCTTGGGATCGAGCCCCGCATGGAGCTCCGTATAGGGCTCCCTGCTCAGCGGGGAGCCTGCTTCTCCCTCTCCCTCTACCTGCCGATCCCCCTGCTTATGCTCATTGTCTTTCTGTCAAATAAATAAATAAAATCTTAAAAAAAAAACTCTATTACTCTCTGGGCGCCTGGGAGGCTCAGGTCATGATCTCGGGGTCCTGGGATCGAGACCCATGTTGGGCTCCCTCTTCGGTGGGGAGTCTGCTTCTTCCTCTCCCTCTGCCCTTTCCCCTTGCTCATGCTCTCTCTCTCTCGCTCTCTCAAATAAATAAGATCTCTAAAAAAAAAAAAAAAAGTAAAACTCTATTACTGTTATGTGCTACCGAATGCTGACAAGTGAACCTGATCTGGCAGGTATTACATTGCAGTAAATTACACCAAAACTCCCAGACTAAGGGCTATTCCTAATGTTATTAGAGAACCTGAGCTTTTTCTCAACTTCCATAGGGACCCAGAGATTCCACTTCTCCTGGTTCCCTTCTGCCATCCTGGACAATAGCATCTGCTAACCTGACTGATGATGATTGGGTGTTAGAAATAAAGAATAATAGCTGACTTCTAGAGGCCGTTGAAGTTAATGTCAAGGAAGCGTATACACATATTAAACTGGTAAATCAAAACAAACTTACATCTCAAATCAGAAATAACAGAAGAGAATAATTCCACTTTTCAAAAAGTAAGGTGAGGCTTGTATGGATTTCTGTGCATTTCGATGTGCAATTATTGTCCAAATCTTTGGTGATTAGTGACGACATCATATAGAGATAATGCTAGTGTAGAACTTGGGTGATAATTTGGATCCTAGTGATAGAATATCTGTGGCTCTCTCATATTTCCCACCATGTTTTTTTTCTTCCTTCCTCCTTCTCTCTTATTTTCTTTACTTCTATTTCTCTTTCATTTTGTTCTGTCTTTCTTATTCCTTTCTCCAGTGACAAAGCTTTAGATCTCTCAGTTGTACTCAAGATTAAAATTATCTTGAACCTTCTTGTATTTTTTTCTCTTATAGCCAGTACAAGCCAGAGCCTTTCAGTATTCACCACAAAAACTTCCTTCTACATTTTGGGTTCTTGAGACCCGGAGTTCGATTGTACTGGAAGTAGTTAGTGACTGTGAGGTGTGAGCCACTTGAATCAGTAAACCTGGGAACAGAGTATTCGGCTTCAGGCTTACATTTATCAATCCTATGGCTACCTCTGACAGATTGTTTTTTTTTTTTTTATTAAGAGATATTAATGACTTACTTTTAGCTTTGTGAAGATATTACCTTCTTTTTTAAAGTAGGCTCCACACCCAATGTGGGGGTTGAACTCACGACCCTACGATCAAGACCTGAGCTGAGATCGAGAGTCAGATACTTAACTGATTGAGCCACCCAGGCGCCCTGAAGACTTTACTTCTCCTTTTTTTTTTTTTTACCCCATCCCCCACCCACCTTTCCTCCAGCAACCCTCAGTTTGTTTCCTAGAGTTAAGAGTCTCTCATGGTTTTCCTCTCTTCCTGATGACCTCCCATTCAGTTTCCTCTCCCGTCCTTTTTGTCCCATGGACTCCTTTTTCATCTGATGCCACCAATTTTCCAAATTCCAAATTACCTAATTTCATCAACCAGAACTATCTTTGGTGATTAACCAAGATCATTGAAAATTTCCTATGTACTCTGAGTTTTAGAAAGAAGGAAAAAACAGTCTCTGCCATCAGTGAACTTACAGTCCCATTTGTGAGATAAAGCATTTGTTCTGTCTTCTTGGAATGCCCCCTGCCTGCTTTTCTGTCTACAGTCATTCTTCTGGAGGAGTTGTCAGCTTATCTAGACCACCTAACTGGGGGAGAGAATCCCTTTCTTGGCCAATATTTTTATCACTGCAGTTGATCCTCAGTTTTGTAATTAGTTGCATGTCAGTTTCCACTAGTAGAGTGTGAGCTCCTCCACAGCAGGTTTTGTTTTAACTCAACTAGTTCCTGATACATAGAGTAGGTGCTAGAAAAATGTTAGGTTTTAGATTGAAGAATTAAACCCCAAATTATGATCTACTATAATATATAAAAACAATTCTCAAAAATATTAAAATGTATCAGGATGTCTTGACTCGTCACATATCCCCAAACAAATCAGAAATCATAAGCATTCTTTTAATTCTTAGCACTCAATTTCATAGTTCTTATTTAAGATTCCTTTTATCAATATTTCCAATTAGCCCCAGCAAATCTTTTGTTTATGTAGTTTTTTTTTGTATGGTTGTTGGTATACTAGCCCATTTTGAAGTTATTCATTTTGCTGTTATTATAGGTATTGAGGATTTTTTGTTTTCAGGATGTTAAGCAAGATGCCACAATGAGGTTTTGCTCAATTACAGTTTGTACAATTAATGACCTTCTATTTCTGCTCAAGATTATAGAGAGTTTAACTTTGTGTTCTTTTCTAAATTGATAACAGCTTGTTTTAAAAAGCTATTTTTAGATTGGATGTGTTTGGAAATGCTTTAGGAAATAATGCAAGTGGCCAGTGGTTTTTCTTTTGGCATGTTTTTATTTTATAATGCATGCTTTGTGACCTAGCAGATATACAGCAGATTTCAATTTATTAGACATAATACTTTCAACCTTTAACCCTTGGAAAGGAGAATGAGCAGAAAGCCTGATTAATTATTGGTATGGTGATCCTTTGGCCATGCTTGCTGAATGATTTACACTGGTGTTTTGTTAAATCCTGCTGAACAAAGCCTCATTCACTGTGAGTGTTCAATAAAAACAGTCATGGGGTTAGGAACTTACAATATCAAAGAAAATACAGTATAATCTGAACAAAATGAAATGCCTAATTTAATGTCTTCTAGATTTTTCTGCCCAAATCGTCTTTCCTTGACTTGAATTATTCCTTTTAGTGTTCAGCATCCTTTGCTCATTTATCCATGTCCATGTAATTTTTCTTTCTCATTTTCTAGTATTTTCATCCCAAACAAACCGTCCGTGTTCTTCACGGAGAATCAGCCTAGTGAGGTGATTCATGAAAAGACTGTCTATTCCCCTATGTTCTCTAAGGACTGTCCACAAAGTTGTTTTTAAAAATAGATTATGTTTCCTGAAAGGAAATACATTTAGAATTTTTGTTTTTGCCTGCTTTGACCAGTCTAGACATTGGCCCTTTCAAATAGACATTTAAATAACAAGTGCAGCACATGGGAGAGAAAATCAGAACACTTGAGGGGTTGTTTTGCACATTAATCACTCACGAATGTTTGAATATTGAGAAGTCAGTTAATTAACTGAACACGCTTAAGAAATTAAAAAAACACTTTAGCTGTAGTCAAATGCCACATTATATTAGGTGTTAGAGGTAGAGAACCGAATGAACAGAATCCCTGCTGTCAAGGACTGACAGTCTCATGGAAAAGACAGACTAATGGATGAATGACACACTTTTACCATGACATCCCAGGGTAGCCTGTGAAATATGCCCCCACAAAGCTTTACGAAGAGATGACGACTACAACTGAAACTTGGAAGATGAGCATCATTAAAAGGAAAAAAAAAGTTGGACATGAAAAGAGCATTCCAGACAGGGAATAGCATGAGTGAGAACAGGGAACCTTAAAATACTGTGACCCATTTGTGAATTCTATGTATCTCAACGTGATTGAGTGAGAAGAGTGAAAAGGAGTGACAACAAATGATGCTGTAAAAAGAGGCAGGAGTCAAGTCAGGGATACCTTGGGAATCACAGTTGAGGATGCTTGGGGTGATGTCAATGCCAGGTTTTAGAATATGGGAAATGATACTAATTGTTCCTGAACTAGAGAGCTTGCTTCCTCTCTCTCCCTTTCACATGAGGACACAGCAAGAAGACAGCTGTTTACAAGCCAGAAAGACGGGCCTTATCCGAATGGAATGGGCTGGCACCTTAATCCTGAACTTTCCAGCCTCCAGAACTGTGAGAAATAAATGTCTGCTTGAGCCGTCCAGTGTATGGTATTTTATGAGAGCAGCCTGAGCAGACTAGGACAGTTCCTCATATCTTTCAGTGATACCATATTCCTGCTCAGGCATGCTAGACATGTGGGAATCATCTTCAACTTCTCCTGTTTCTGCCTCCACAATCCATGAATTTCGTGGGTTCTCTTTTCTGGTATTCCTGCACTGTTCTGTACCATGGTTCCTTGTCGTTTGTTGTCTGGATTATTTCAGTAATCTAATTGGTTTCATTTTTGTCTGCAAACTCTCAAAAGACCTACAGAAGAGGAAGCACCGACACACTGAAGTATTCTTCTTCAGAAATTTTTGGTGGCTCTCCATTGTCTGAAGAATAATATTTAAACTCCTCAGCACAGAATTCAGAGCCCCCTCCCACCCCGTCCATGGCATGGCCTCAATCATCTTTCCAGGGTCATCTCCCAGTGCACCCAGCCATGTGCTTTTTATTGTGGCCACTTGCAGTTTAGTTCTTTGGAGCTTGCACTGTGGTGAACACATCCGTGTGCCAGAGGGTGATGTGCCCTGATTCAATGAGGAGAAGGCACAGAAGCTTTGTATTTGGGACCCTTCCTTGCCCTACAGGTCTCTTCATTTGGTTGGTCCTCCAGATCCTTCATAATGAAACTGGGATAGTAAATATTGCACTTTCCTGAGTTCTGTCAATCATTCTAGTGAATTACCAAACCTGAGTGGGTCATGAGTCCCCAGATTTGTAGCCCATTAATCAGAAATTCCAGTAGCCCGGGGACCCTGAAGCTGTAACTGGCATCTCAAGTGGGAGCCATCTTGTGGAGGACTGAGCCCTTAACCTGAAGGGTGGTTAGTACCAGAAATGAATCACAGTATACCGTTTGAGGTGGAAATGAAATAATGTCACAGAATGAAAGCCATTTTGGTGATAGCAACAGTCGAGACATTTTCAGTGGGAAGTTTTTGGGATGACCTAAAACAAAATGAAATCAGTACTGCTTTAAAAAAAGTTCTTACCAAAGAAGAGGATTTGCTACAACCTCGATGTTTGAAGTATCAATTTCTGTACATTTCATTTTTCATCATAGTGTTCAGGAAAATTATTCTGTTAGCAGTAAAGATGGCTTAATCCCTAGAATTACACTTCGGTTTTTCAAATTAATAACCTGTTTGTTTTTATTCTTAGGGTTTCTTCCCCCTCCTGGATATAAACAGCCTGCTATATTGTTGCAGAAAGGGAAATCACGTGGAAATTGGAGACAAGACTTCCATCTTTTTTGCCAAGCAGAGAGGGAAGAACTCAGTGATCACATGATCCTGCTTATACTAAGCATATCTGGGAACCATCTAGATATTCACATGAGAACATATGACTCCTCTCTTCCCCATTTCTTTTTGGATATTACAGTTTGTCATTTGTCATCCAGATAGGACTTTCCTTTCTTCTCCCTGTGGTAAAGTTTGATAGCATCTGATTTTATGCTGCCTCTTTGACAGTCATCCTTTCCATTCTCCTTTCACTTGATCATCCTACTTTTGGTTTCAGCTTTGCTTTTATAGCCCCTGCGTGGTATCCTGACCTTCTGAGGCTCCTGCTTTCCACACAGCAAGGCCATCACGCCATTGCCATATGCATAGCAGTTGGCTTTCTTAGCTCACTTCCCTAACATGGCTTTTTTGTGGAGGGGGGAGGTGAAAAGCAAATCTCTGAGAAATGTCAGACCAGTGATGCCTCAGTGGGTCAGTTGACTAAGTGTCTGTTTGGCTCATGTCATGATCCCAGCATACTGGGATCAAGTCCTGCATTGGATTCCCTGCTCAGTGGGGAGCCTGTTTCTCCCTCTGCCTGCTGCTCCGCCTGCTTGTGCTCTCTCTGTCTCTGACAAATAAATAAATAAATAAAATCTTATTAAAAAAAAAAAAAGCATGTCAGACCAATCCAGGGTTCTTAACACAATGTCCTTTCTTTTATTCTTATTTTATTACCCAAGGAAAGAAAATTTAGTTAGCTCCTTTTTTTTAACCCAAGATTTTGCTCATCAATTAATATTTATTAAATTTCTTTCCACTGGAGGAGTAGTTTTATTCTTTACAAATAATAAATTGTCAAATCTTTTTGCCCAAAGACAAAAAAAAATATACGTGAGTCGAATACGTTTCACCAGATCTGCTTGAAAGATCACATTTCTTTTTAGAGGTCCATTTATTTTTTCAGTTAGTGTGTTTTTCTCTGGTAAATATGATTAGCTAACACCAAAGGGTGAAGTTTTACTAAACAGAATTGCTCATCCAGTTGAGATAAATAAACTTCGGTTTGAGGGCATTCTAGTACCCTTTATTTATATTTGACTAGATCTTGCCAGGTACTGAAGAGCATTCATGTACTATTTAGTGTGGCAAGACGATACACAGACTCTGTTCATCCCATGTTTGTTTACATTATAATTTTATTTTATTGTGTGTGATGAATTTGTATATATGAAAATAATTTTATGAGTTCAGACTCAAAGCATTTGTTGATTTATTAATACACATTTTCAAAGTTAATCTTGTTGGGTGCTTTCTGTCCATGGTTCTGTTCTTGTCCCCTTGACTGTGGAACCTCGTCCCCACCTCCTTTTTTCCCCCCTTCTTCATATTCCTGTGAAGAGGGCATCAATGTCAACAGTGATAGGAGCCACCCTAACAACTTTCCAAGGCCAGTTATAGACCCATATACAACTCTGTCAAGTCAAAGGAATGTTGCATAAAAAACTTTCTAATACGTATCTTTTTTCTTGATTATAAAAGTGGTACATGCTATCACAAGAAATTTACACATATATTCTGAATCATGTACAACTATGATCCCATTTCATCATAATAGATACTCCCTTAGCACTTCCTGTTAGTCCTCTTGTATGGCTTTCCTTAACATGCATAGATATATCATTGTTTTCCCAACAGAATGAGATCATATTTATAACTACTTTTTAACTGTTTTTTACTTTAATTTCACTTTATTTTCAGCAGGCATTAAAAAGATCAGGACAAATTTACCTGAGCAATCTTTACCCCTCTTTACATAAAACAACTGTGTTGAAAGAGAAGAACATATAGTTTATTGTTAACTTTGATATTTCTCAGTGCTTTTCTCATTTTTGCTTCCTATTTTTGATATCCTCTTTAATTATCAGAGATTACCCAGAGTATTATCTAATCAAAATAAAATCTTCAAAAAGGAAGTTTATTTCTGCTTTCACCATGACTGAGTCAAACTGATCAGATTGCCAGGAGAGCTAAGTAAAATGGAATAAAGAATCTCCTGTTACAATTATCTTCTGTAGCAGCATCAGCCTGAATAATCCATTTGGGATTTTTTTTTGTATGCATTTGTTTGAAAACATTTGCTACAAACACTGCTTTCCCTATACTTAAGTAATGTTTAAACATTCATTAAAACTCCTAGTGGATCAGCCACAACAAGTACCAAGTGCTTGCTGTGTACAATGTGTAAGATATTTTCCACATGCTGGTTACTAAATAAATGTGAAAGGAAGACCAGAATTTTTGGTTTCTGACCTAAAAGTGCTTATTCCTAATTAGGGACAAGAATAAAGAAGGGGGAGGGAATTAATATTAGCTGCCTGCCTCTATCCTGGACAGTGCTATGTACTCTACGTACTAAACTTACTACTCTAAAAAGTAAGCACACGTCCTATTCTACTAAATTCTATTAATTTTGTCTCCTTACAGATGCATTTTATTGAATGCATATATTTTTAAAAAAGATTTTATTTATTTATTTGACAGAGAGAGAGGACAAGCAGGGGGAGGAGCAAAGGGAGAGGGAGAAGCAGGCTCCCCATTGATCAGGGAGCCCAAGGTGGGGCTTGATCCCAGGATGCTGGGATCATGACCCGAGCTGAAGCCAGACGCTTAACCATCTGAGCCACCCAGGCACCCCTATTGAATGCATATTGATAAAAACCAGAATTGTTTTTCTTACCTAGTGAACAATATGCAGGAAGACAGTCCAGGACTAGTACGCTGGTCTAACAAATTGACAAGGCTGTACAAAGGGATCTGGGGAGGTGTCTTATTGGGCATAATGCCACCCTAAACAAATGAGGGTGATGTTAAAAATGATAAAAGGGAGAATGGATGCCTCTAGAATCTCTGCCATCAGTACTACTTACTCATCAAGGCCAATATCCTGTCTTGCATGGATTCCTGTGATTATCTTCGTATTGGTCACTTAACCTCTGGTCTTGTGCAACTTCAGTCCATTCTTCATACTTCCACCAGAGTGATCTTCTTTGAACACAAACAGAAGTGTGTCACTCACTTGCTTAAAGCACTTCAATGGCTCTTTGTTGTTCTCAAGATGAAGTTCAAGCTCCTTAAGACAGCATTCAAAGATCTTCAAGATTTGGACATTATTACAACTTTGCTGTCCATATTAGATTATGTTTTAGCCACAGCACATTTTCAGGTGCCCTAAATGTGCCTTGGTCTCTTTCAGTTATCAGGGTTTATTTAGGCTCTCTTTGAATTTTTTTTTTTTGAAGATTTTATTTATTTATTTGACAGAGATAGAGACAGCCAGCAAGAGAGGGAACACAAGCAGGGGGAGTAGGAGAGGAAGAAGCAGGCTCATAGCAGAAGAGCCTGATGTGGGGCTCGATCCCATAATGCCGGGATCATGCCCTGAGCCAAAGGCAGACGCTTAACCGCTGTACCACCCAGGCGCCCCTCCCTTTGAATTTTTAAAGAGAAAATGGATTTACAGTTTTCTAACATAAATTCTTCTTTTTAAATGTGAGTTATGTGGCCAAACAAAAGATCTCTGTCGATGAAATACAACTCATCTGCTGCCTCGGAGCAATCTTTATACTATTCCTTTGGCCTGAATCTTTTCTCTTTTTGCGGAATTAATTTCGTCCCAAACCTTGTGTTTTTGCTTTTTGTTTGTCCACCCTCTCAGTTTTCAGGCCACACTTTATATACTATTTCCTCCCAGGAGCCTTCCCAGATCTGGGTAAATTTTCTCTCCCATGTAGCATCAACATGTGACTAACTTCCAATTAACCTTGGAAGCTCAGGGTGTTGGAGTCATTTCTGTCTCAATTATTTATTTGTTGATTCAGCAAATATTTCATGGGCACCTACTATGTGCTAAGGCTATTTTAGGCACTAGGGATTTAGTAATTAACAAAGTAGGGAAAATTCTTGATCTTCATGGAGCCAGGTAGGAGATAATAGACAGGAGAAATAAAACATGGTATATTATATAGAGCCCTCTCTAAGTCTCTTTTAAGAAAAATGAAACGATCTACTATTCATATGCTGCTCTTCAATCAGGACAGACTTTGGTGTTTCTCAAGCTTTTTTTTCATTATTGCACCCTTAAGGAGGCTTTTTAGAATTTTTTTTTCCTAAACGCCTACCCACCTCCTCTCCCTCATGAAATGTAAATACCACAAATGTATTGTGTACCTGTTTATATACTGTGGCCCTATAGAGGCCATGGAACATGGTATATTTTTTTCACAACCCAAAAACCAATTTTCATCATTATTGCCTCTCTTAAGAATACATCAGTTAGATTATCCTGCTGTTGCAATTATCCCCAAACATCAGGGGCCAAAAGCAACAAAGTCAAGCCACATGACCATTGTGGGTCAAGCTGTGGACTGTGGGACTCAAGCTGACAGTCACTATGGAAACATTGCTGGTCTCCAGGCAGAGACAAAGAGTGCATGGCAACTCACAAAGAATTGTCTATAGCCTCTTGTACTTCTGCTCAGAGGTGACATGGGCTACTTTTGCTTACTTCCCATTAGCAAATCAAGTCACATGTCCACATCTTATATTTTGTGGGGAAGAGGAGAAAAAGGGGAAGTATAATCTTAACATGTGACTGAAAAGAAGAAAAAAACAACCCAGAATATTTGTGAAGAGCCCTAATGATTGTTATTGTTATGGTCCCAACAATCCTGAGAGGCAGGGAGGAAGTGGGACTAAACTTTAAAGATGTCAAAATTATTTGTTCAAAAGCCTGCAGAGACCAAACTAGGATTTGAACCTAGGTAACTGACTCTTACTTGTTTATTTTACAACCTGTCTCTGGGGTTCAATCCTGCCCATCATGATAAATGTGTGCTCATCATTGGGCTTTCAGTATGTATGAGGCAACTCCTCCTTCACCCTTGGTCCTTGGTCTCTTTAGTTAAAAAGGCATGTGATCATATAACACCCACAAGGGCAGTGAAAATATTGCCAGAGTCCCACTCATCACAGCCCGAAAATCTATGTTGTCTGCTTTGGGGGTAATTTATTCATGTGACTTTCTATCATCAGAGTCCTGAATGAGCCCATCAACATGCCCTGAAAGCACTGGACACTGGGTTCACAGACTCCCCAAGATATCTTTAGGTCTGTTCCCCTGGAGCCAAGCAAGTTACAAGATCCTTGTGATAAACCTGGTGGAAGGAAGTGGGGCTAATTCCAAAGGAAGGCATTTTTAGGAAGACACAGCAGGAGAAAACTGAGCAATAATCTGGCCCAAGTCTTTGTTTGGTCAAATAAGAAGATGGTGACTCAGTGTTCTACAAAGGGTCCAGTGTCAGAGAAAATCCCAGGGCCCTTGCCTGCCAGTATGTTCTCCTCTCTACTTCTCTTCTCTCTCTGGGATGATTTGCTATACTTCCTTTCTCAATGTCCAAAGGGGAAGGTCCCCTCTGCTTACTTGTCAAGTTCCCTCTCCCTCAGGTCCCCCTTTTTTCTCCTTTCTTCTACTCAAAAGAGAAATGTGTTGTAGTTTCTAGAGGAGGAATCCAGATCTGAGCTTTTCCAAACTTGGCAAGAGCCCCTGGCAAGGTTTCTTCTGGGCTGTCTCAGGACATCTGCAGCTGTAGAACAACCAGTCTTTCCCAAGGGCTCGGAAAATGCCATGTGAGTCCTTCCTGCCTCGTGGCCCACGATGGGTTATAAGGAACAAAACCATCCCTGGCACTGGAAAGTTGTGGTACTCAGACAACTTGCCTTCGAGCCCTCTGAACACCCTGTGGGAATTCAGCAGCCTCCTTACATGGCTCCCACGACTGTCCCCAACTTGCCAAGGCTGGCCCATATCCACTCTATCTGTTATCTTCCCCCAGGCCTAGCACAGAAAGCTGTATTTCATCAATATTTATTGAATCTAATGGTACGAATTGAACTGCAGATGAGACAATGGAAACTCTGTGAGTTCAAGTACCTTGCTCAGAGTCGCATGGCTGGTAAGAATGAGGTTGAATTCAGAATTTGAATCCATTTGCCTGACTTTGCTGCATTATATGAATTCCACATTCCAAGCTGAATTTATGAAAATGAAGTTAATATGAGGGATGTTTCCCATGAACTATACTGCTGAACAAGGGACAGCACCTGTAGTGGCCTGGGGGTTGCGGGGAGCTCCTTTCTCACGCACATATTGCAACTGTGTAGAATATTTAAGAAGGCAATGAGATTTGCTTGACTGTAGCCTAAATTCTTTGCAGTACTCTTGTCATAAGGTCGTGAGGAGGACCAGGTCCAGCAGAGGTCAGCCACCCCTGAAGACTGTTTGCTAAGCTTGCATTTTGGTGACTTAGCCCATCTGCTCTGTGCTCAGCCACTAGGGCTCTTTCTCAGATGGTTTTTGCATGCACTGAATTTATGTAATCTGTGGAACTAAACTTGTCAGGAAGGAGGGCCCAAGTCAGCTTCTTCCAGCCCAGTGCTTGACCGATTGCTGAACTCATAAGAGGTTCCCAAGCACCAGTTTAAACAAAAAATTAAAATAACAAAAATCCTCCAAATCCAAAAAACAAATAAACAAAGAATGTGCCCTTGTCCAATTCTTGATTTCATCAGAGATTTGGGTGAAGATAAAGTTGAAATGTTGCCATAACTATTCCTGTATGATTTATCGTCTAAATATATTCATTGAAGTTGGTGTAACTTGCAAAAGTGCCCTGGACATTTGTAGGCTACCCTGTAACTCCACACTCCAGTTTTAAAAACCTGTTTCTGGGCATGAACTCCCTAGAAACATCCTTACAGCTGTGGATGAGTTTCAATGCAGCTTTATTCCAGGCAACATTTTTTCTTCCCCAAAGAGGCCGACAATGACGCTTCTTTGTCTTCTGTGGTGCACTGAGAAAATGAAGGCATTATTAACCAAAGGGTATTTTTAAAAAATGGAATTAATATTGTCATGCTCTTTCCATTTGCATCATGGAAGGATTAACACTGAATATTTCTATCCAGTCAGATTTTGCTTATTTCCCCTTTCAGGTACAAGTTCCCTTAGAAAACAAGATAGGTGTATTAATATTCTTCCTGGCAAAGGAGGAATTCACACAAAGTCGGGTACATGTGTGGCCCTTACTTTTCTCCCAGGTTATTTTCTCATGTCATGGGTAGTATACAACAAACATGAACTTCCTTTATGTTTAAAGGGAACTAGAGACATTGACTGGTGTTCACTCTGACTAGGGTGGTTTTTATTTTATTTTATTTTTTTGGTGACTATTTAATCACAACAAAATTTAGCAATGTATAGCAGTGAAATGACCATAGTCTGCAAAGGATATTTAGGTAGAAAAAGGATGAGAAATGGAAACTCCCAAATTTACAGTATCTGGGATCTGTAGAAACCAATTGCCCAGCAGGCAGTCTCTATATCAAAAGGACAGCAACCAGAGGGGAAGTTCTTATAAGAATTCCAATAGCTGATCCAGCAATTGCACTATTAGTATTTGCCCCAAGAATATGAAAATACTAATTGGAAGGGATACATGCATGATGTTTATAGCAGCATTATCTACAACAGCCAAATTATGGAAGGAGCCCGAATGTCCGTTGACTGATGAGTGGATAAAGAAGATGTGGTATATATATATATATATATACACACACACACACACAATGGAATATTACTCAGCCATAAAAGAATGAAATGTTGATATTGGCGGCAGTGTGGATGGAACTAGAGGGTACTATGCTAAGCAAAATAAGTTAGTCAGAGAAGGACAAATACTATATGATTTCACTCATGTGGAATTTAAGAAACAAAGTATATGATCATAGGGGAAAAGAGATAAACCAAGAAACAGACTCATAGCTATAGAGAACAAACTGATGATTACCAGTGGGGAGGTGGGTGGGAGGATGGATGAAATAGGTGATGGGGGTTAAGGCATGCACTTGTGATGAGTACCGAGTGTTGTATGTGTTGAATCACTACATTATACATCTGAAACCAATATTACACTGTATGTTAACTAACTTGAATTTTAAAAAAAAAAAGAATTCTTATAGCCAAAGATACAAAGAGCAACAAACACATCTTTCAGTGTGGATTTACAGTTGGAATCCAGTTTCTTAGAGTTGAAAGGTAGTTATTACTAAGACTCATACCAGTTTTATCTGACAGTTAAACCCACCAAATCACATCCAGGAACAGTTCAATAAACACTATGATAAAGTATTCACAGAGACTACTTTTTCTTTCCATATACTTTTTTTTTTTTAAGAGAGAGTGTGCAAGAAGAGGTTTAGGGGGAGGGGCAGAGAGAGTCTTAAGCAGGTTCCATGCCCAGCACAGAGCCTAATGTGGGGTTTGATCTCATGACCCTGAGATTATAGCCTGAACCAAAATCAAGAGTCAGATGCTCAACCCACTGAACCACCCAGGCACCCCTCCATATACTTTTTTTTTTTAACCTAAAGTGATTTCAATAGGAATTCTAAAACAGAATTGTAGTTGGGTTCTGAAGAAGTAAGACTTTTACACAGAAGGCCCATAAAATAAATCTCCCATCCTCTTTTTTGTTAGTGAACAGGAGCAAATTTTCTACCTTAGCCTTTTCTTTTTAATCTTTTATTTAGAAAGCTGTTTCCCTGCTGCTGCTTTTCTCTCTTCTCTGTCCCTGAGATTAAGATCAAAGGCACAGCTCAGGTCACCCATCCTCACCCAACCGAGCTACGATTCTGATTTGAGTGTAAACATTTGATGGCTCATTAATTGTATTACTCTGAGGGCTCACGTCACCTTGCATGCTTCATAATAATTCAGGCTTTTAGATTTTGTTCATCTCATCTCTTCAGATAAATAAGGTCTCTCTGAACTAACTCTTCATCTCTGTCATAAAATGCAGTTGATATTCATCATTAAATAGTAGGAGAAGGATCAGAGAGGCCTGCAGTGCTTTGCTCATTTTGTATGTACTCACTCTGTAAGCGTTCATTAAAGGAATGAATGAGAGAATGAATGAAAAGTTGAGAGACTTAGTTTTGGGTCCTCTTTGCCTCTTACTCACTGTGTGGTCTTGGACAAACCACTTGAAATCTCCAAACTCCATTTTTTTCACCTGTAAATAAGTGAGGGGTCAGATGTTCCCCTGTTTGTTTTTAATAGTTAGATTAGATCTCATCCACTTACTTTCGAGGTATACCCAATATAGCCATTAGTTTATTAACACAGGGCTTATAAATCTTTCCTAAATCTGCAGCGAGATCCCTAAGGATGCTTAGTGTTTTTGTTTTCTTTCTAATTGCTTCACTTACTATCTTTAAACTAGGACAAATAAGATTTAAAGAGTTCCAACAAGAGGGGAACTTGTCTTTTCTGAGAGGTGTTTACCAAAGCTTAATATTTTGGGGAAAAAGAACAAAATTCCAAAAGACAATTGGAGTTCCATTCCCTCCCTGCAGAGTATATTTCTACATATCACATTGTATTGAAATGGTCTTTTTTTCACTCTTACGTTTCATTCATTATTGGCAAACTGCTTGAGAGCATTGACCAGGTCTTTCTCAATTACTTTTGTATCTCCAGTACCTAAAGTAGTGCCAATACTAGGTGCTTACCAATGTTAAACTACACCGTTAAAATGGAGGTTCAGATAACTGAGTGAGCAGTGGAACAAGATTATGAGAGTATGTATTGATTCCAAATGTGATGCTCTTTCTAATATAGAAACTGATTACACTGAACTATTAAAAACCTTTAGTTTTATTCATTTATTTTAAGTAATCTCTACACACAATGTGGGGCTCAAATTCACAACCTTGAGATCAAGAGTCGCATGCTCTACTGACTGAGGCAGCTGAGTGCCTCCATAACCTTTAACATTTAGTAAGAATTAGTTATCAGATGGTGGCACCAATTTTGAGGACTCCAAATTGTGTCATTTAATGGGTCTGAGATGTGCAGGATATAGGCTGCTGCCAGCATAGGTCTGGGTAGCCAGGAGTGACTACGGAGACTCTCTGTCTCAAGGAGCACGTTTAAATAAAATAAGAGAGAGAGATTTAGAAAAGTTAACACTTCTGATCCCCTCTTTCAAATAACTCTGCTTAAGTAAGGAGCAGATGGCCCAAAAGATATTTCATCCATGGATAAAAGCTGGAATAGAAAAACCTATGTGGAAACATTTTTTATGTTATAGTTTTCTTACTCTGCTTTGAAAAGAAATAATGATGTAAAAAAAAATCAAAGGAGTGAGAGATATTACATAATTTCATTTAGGAAATGGCCTGAAGCAATTTCATCTGAAGCAGTAAAGGATTCATGTATGCAACTGATCCAGAAAAGTTGAAAACAAGAAAGTAAACAAAACAGTGCAAAAGCCAGGAATTGTGTGAATCAGGATTATTTACTTGATTTTATTTCTTTCTATCTGTGGTATGACTAACTAAATCAAGTACTGAGTCTTGAATTCTGTAAAGGAAATAAGTGTTTAGGTAAATATACCATGTTTTTTCAGTATTTAAGTTAAAACTTCAACAACAGGTTTACGCTGTGATTTTGGTGATATTGCTTCAAATTGTTCTTCTTCCTACATATTGACACAAATTTTATATCTGACTTGTTGTATAATTTATAAAGTAATTTGCTCCAACCTGCTTTGTAGTATTTGTGTAAAAACTATTGATAAAGGGTTTAGGAGGCTTTTCTCTTTCTCTTGTTTCTTTTACTTTGAACGTTTGACGAGGAGAAAGAAAATTTACAACTCATTTCATAAAAATATTGGTTAAAATGCTTTAGAAATAAAAAAATATAAATAATTGAAATAGTCTGGAAAGTCATTTAAAATTTTTTCTTTTTACAAAAGGCAACAAATGGCTTTCTGGTTCCCAGCTCAATTTAGTCTATATAGCAATTTTTCTTCTTTGAAAAAAAAGCAGTTTAAAACAGAGCTCTAGTATAACACAAGATGATTTATAGTCTTAACTCTGGTTTTCTGCTGTTTACCACCTTCAGCCAGAATAGAGTCGCCAAGCACATGGCCCTACAGCTGAACCACACTGTAGAACTTGCAGGAAAAGGCAAAGAGCCCAAACAGAAGAGAAAGAAAGGAGGAATCCCCCTCTGTAGGCTCTGTTTTACATTGGAGTTACATTCTTTAAGCCACTGGATCATTTTGCTTAAAATTCCCCTAATAAGTCAATCAGAGAAAGACAATTATCATATGGTTTCACTCATATGTGGAATATAAGAAACAGTGCAGAGGATCATAGGGGAAGGGAGGGAACACTGAATGGGAAGGAATTAGAGAGGGAGACAAACCATGAGAGACTCTTGACTCTGGGAAACAAACTGAAGGTTACAGAAGGGAGGTGGGTGGGGGGTGGGGTAACTGGGTGATGGGCATTAAGGAGGGCACGTGAGATGATGCGCACTGGGTGTTATATGCAACTGATAAATTATTGAACACTACATGTGAAACTAATGAGGTACTATATGTTGGCTAATTGAATTTAAATTAAATAAAAATTCCCTTATCCACACTGCAGTTAAGACATATCTCCTGATAAGAGAGCATTTCTTTTGACCAAGTCGTTCCAGTTCAGAAGTTCATGTTTTAAAAATAATCTAAGGGAAATGGAAATCTGGAAGCATAGAGATGTTCCTCACAAAATTATCTGGAACGAGAAAGTTAGGGAAATAATTGGAAATGAAAATCTGGAAGCATAGAGATGTTCCTCACAAAATTATCTGGAACGAGAAAGTGAGGAAAATAATTTAAAAATCCAACAGGAGAAGAACTGTCAAATAAATTATTCATGCTCTTTATTTGCACACACTCTAACGATAGTAAGCCCTCACCCCTCAGTCTTTTACACAGGTTCTTTCTCTTGGCCTGATGTGCCCTCACAGCTTCATACTCATCTGTCTTCCAAAACCTAAAGAAGACATCCCCCCAGTTTGGGCCTTCATTGATGGTCTTCAGTTAACTACCATTTTCTGGGTGATCTCTTCCAGTTGAACATGTTTCTAACATTGAACTTAGTACACATTTGTATATATGGTGGTGCATTCTTCAAACATTCAAAGTCACTTCCGTATCCCCCCTCAGCCCTTGAGCACAGTGCCTGGCTCCCAGTGGATTCTGGGAGCAGAGGCATCGGAAGAAATGAATAGTAAAATATTCAGGGAGAAAAGAATATGATGTCATCTTTACATTGAAATTTCTGAACATAAAGACATATGAAAATATATGATAAATTATGTGACAATTAGAATATAAATTTAATATGCACATTCTGACTTTAATTTTGTAACGTATACCTAAAGAAAGTTATATGTAAGGAGTTATTTATGTAAGTGGGGTCAGAAGTAGGATAATGAGTGACTAAAATAATGGTTTCTTTCAAAATGTCTTCAAATTATGGTCTCTCTCTCTCTGTAGCAAATATTGCCGATGGTGCCATCCATACCCCTTGTCCTTCAACTTCAGGGCACACTGGCCCAAATTCCAACTGCCAGCCCCTGTATTTCCTTGTCTGAGGCTTTCTGCGAATCAACTTTGTCAGTTGTGTGGGAGACTGAGAATGTCAAAGAAAATACCCCTTTGGGAGTAGCCCTCAGGTGGTGGTTAGTGTAAAAATACCCCAGATCCTGTTCTGCTTTGAGGTATGTGTTCCATTGGTGCCCAGACGTCCCCACAGAGATTTTGCAGTATTTACCCACTGTGGCAGATTGCCTGGTAACTCGTCCTTTATTTGTTTCCACTCCTCCTCCTTGCTCCTCCACAATTTCCTGCTGTCGCCTCCAAAACAAGTATTTGGACTTAAATCCTTATCTCGGGGTGCATTTCTGAGAGAACCCAAATTAAGACACTCTCTACTAACAAGAATTAATAATTCTGTAGAGAAGTGATACTAAAATGTAAATATCATTGGAAAGGTTGTAACACCTTAATTTACTAGTTCTGAATTTGAGTTGTGAGTTCAAGCCCTGCGTTGGGCTCCACGCTGGGTATGTAGCCTACTCAATATATATATAAAAGAGGGCTTAGAAACATGATTAGGAAACATGGGGATTTTTAGTAAAAATCTAGATGTATTGACTATTTGTGTAATGTTAAATATATCCAGGTGTCTAGAAATATATTAATACATTTATATTGTTACATAAAGATATTTGATGGTCTTTTGATAGAAATTGGATAAAATACAGGCACTTCTCTTAAAGCATACTTATACATCACAGACATTTGATTCAACATAGTGGAATTATATGAATTATGGTTTCATCACACTGATCATGACTGCTTGTTTTGCAAGTATTAGGAATAATACCTCCCAAGGATGAAAAAGAAAGCTTATGTACACAAACTAATGGGAATGAGATCCATTTTATAGAGTAGCCTTGTTAGTCTTTTATTTTTCTGTTTACTGATGATGTTGTGCTGTAGTAATAAGGCTAGGGCAAGGCCAAAGACCCATGAGTACTTGAATCAAAGGACAAATGAAAATTTATTTTAATTTGTTTTTGTTAGCATTGAGCAACCAATTTATTAAAAAAAACCAAAAACTAGTAACACAAGAGTTATTTTTTTTACCACCTATTCCATAAATTCCTAGGAACCTCTGCTGTGCTTTGTGCTTGGGTGATCTTTAGCCCAGTGCCTTAGAATCATCTGGGGCCATGGATAAAAACCAGGATTTCCAGGTCCCATACAAAGGATTCTGATTCAGCATTCAGCAGGTCTGGAGTAGGGTTCAGGAATTTGCCTTTTTACTGAGTTCCTCAAACAATTCTTATGTAGGTAAACCTCAGACCACACACTGAGAAACACCGCTCCAG
Source organism: Ailuropoda melanoleuca (assembly GCF_002007445.2). Lineage (NCBI taxonomy): Eukaryota > Metazoa > Chordata > Mammalia > Carnivora > Ursidae > Ailuropoda > Ailuropoda melanoleuca. The sequence goes on from NC_048225.1 coordinate 108,719,658, forward strand.
CCTTTAGTCATTTTTTCCCCATTAAAAGAAAAAAAGTGACTTTTTCAACAAGGAATTCTTTTTTTTTTTTTAAAAAAGATTTCATTTATTTATTTGACAGAGATAGAGACAGCCAGCGAGAGAGGGAACACAGCAGGGAGTGGGAGAGGAAGAAGCAGGCTCCCAATGGAGGAGCCTGATGTGGGGCTTGATCCCATAACGCCGGGATCACGCCCTGAGCCGAAGGCAGACGCTTAACGACTGTGCCACCCAGGAGCCCCTCAACAAGGAATTCTTACAGATACAGATACCATATATTATCAGAACAGATCTCATTGTGCTGCAGACCTATCATACCAGGCTTACCAAGATTTTACCCCAATCCTCACTTTACTAGAACAGAGACTCTGTGTAACAGCTGCTTTCAGGAAGCGTGATCAAAACAGAGACATATTAAAAAAAAAAAAAAAAAACTTTGAAGAAAGCAAACAAAAAACCTAGTGACCAAACTTACTTTGCAGTCACTTTGTTTGTATTACTTAAAAATTTTTAATTAATTTTTTATTATTGAAGTGTAATTGACATAAAATGTTTTATTAATTTTAGATGTCCAACATATTGTTTCAACAATTCCATACATTACTCAACACTTAACCATGATAAGTGTAGTCACCATCTGTCACCATACAAAGTTATTACAATATTATTGACTATATTCTCTATGCTGTACTTTCATCCCCGTGACTTATTTTACAACTGGGAGTTTGTACCTCATAATCCCCTTCACCTATTTCACCCATCCTCCCTCTCCCTTCCCTCTAGCAACCACCAGTTTGTTCCCTGTGTTTATGAGTCTGTTTCCGGAGTAACTCTAATTGCCTATCTTTCATAGTAAGTATCTTAATTCATTGCTCACTGGATATCTGTTTTCATAAAGGCCTGAGGGAACACTGTGAGAAGTCTCTGCTGTCTCATCTTAGAAACCCAGTGTCTCACCTTAGCTGTGTGTCTCAGAGATGAATGGTGCCACATTGGCCACAGAAGTGTTTCATGATGTAGTGGGTGGAAGATATTAGCCAAAAACTGGGAAAGGGCTTAGAGAGAAAAGACAGTGATAACAACCTGCAATGTTGCAAGGGATTCCTCTGGTATAAGGGGAATTTAGTAGCCCAAACCCAGTTTTTTCCTTCTGGCCCTAGAAGCAGCATCACTTTCACTCAATCCCCCCTCTCTTTACCCATAAAGTGGTATTGTAATGAATTTTTTTATGCAGTCATGAATGTTTCATATATAGGTATTGAGAAACTCTAAAACCATAAAGGGTTAAAGCTGAAACGAATTTTGGTGATCACTTAATTCAACCTCCTCATTTTATAAAATAGTAAAAGGCCTAAGTTAATTGACTTGCACAAGTTCACAAACTGCATGCAGCTAGTCATTCTTTTATTCTAAAAAACAAAATGAAAAGAGAAAAAAGACTGTTACCCCCCCACCACACACACAGATTATTTACTCTTTAGAGCTACCCTGATCCCCATCTCAGCATTCAAGGTGCCAATGCTTTAATATGATGTCCTAATTCTGGTATTTCTGATTTAAAAAGTATTTGTGTCCTATGTTTTTGTGATTATGTAAGATAGGAATAAAATTATGAAGAACTGGAAAAAACAAAAAGCCTCAGATTAGTGATAAATAGGAAAGCCTGCAGTGTGAAGTTATGTCTTCCTCCCTTCCTCCCTTCCGCCCTTCTTCCATCAAACATGCTGGGAGTACAAAAATGATTATGACATTTAAATTTTAAAAAGTGATTTTGGGGGTGCCTGGGTGGCTCAGTCAGTTAAGCATCTGCCTTCGGCTCATCATAATCCCAGGGTCCTGGGATGGAGCCCACATTGGGCTCCCTGCTCCACGGGGAGCCTGCTTCTCCTCCTCCTGCTCCTGCTCTCTCGCTCTCTCTCAAATAAATAAATAAAATCTTTAAAAATGATTATGGCAGTTTCTCCAATTAGAAAGCTCATCATTATTTAGTCAGAATCAGAAAGTAATAAGCACTTATAAGAATCGCAGTTACCATGATAAGATGTAATAAAAGGAACCTCTTTGATGTCAAGTGAGTTGAAGTTGTTCAGACTAAGAAGAGCAGAGGGCTTGGTCTGTTGGAGGGATGTAGTCTATGTAAAGGTCTATGGGTGAATGAGCTGGGCATGTTAGGGAATGGCTGAAGTATAGGGTAAACGACAGGAGATGGGGCTGGAAATACAGGCTAGGAACAGACTAAGAAGAGCATTTTATGCCATTCTAAAGGAATTTGAACTTTACCTTATATAGTCCCACACAGTCTAGTACTGAAGATGATAGCTACACAAGGCTATTGGCCACTTGAAATGTGGCTACCCCAAACTGAGACATGCTATATGTATAAAACACACATTGGATTTTGAAAATTTAGTATGAAAAAAATTAGCTGTCTCACTAATAACTTTTTATATGGCTTATATGTCAAAATGATAATATTATTAGACATATTTCTATTTTAGTGACACTGTTGTATAAACTATAGTACTTACTCAAGACTGTGGGTTTTTAAAAACTTTACTGTTTTTAATTGCTGAAGTACTTTAAACTGCCAATATCATGATTCCAGGCCTAAATGATTTGGTCTGCATCTCTAAAAAATAACATTTTCTATATAAACAAATAACACTATGAAATATTTAGAAGTTAATAATAATTCCTTAACATTGTCTATTATTCAGGCTATATTAAAAATTTCCAATTGTCCCCCAAATGTCTTTATAGCTGGTTTGTCAAGACCAGAATGCAATCCAGGACCATCAGTACATCTGCAGGTCCTTGCCTCTTTTAATTTAGAATAGTCCCTTTTTTCTCTCTTATTTTTTTGTGCCACTAACTTGATAAATAGACCAGCCCAATTATTCGTGTTCTACCTTCTCAGTTTGTCTGATTTGTTGTTCAGCTTGTTACTCTGTATTTCCTATAATGTGTAAATTAGACCTGCAGGCTTGAGTAGATTCCAGTGAAACATTTCTTTTGCTCTGATATAAAACATGTAATGTTGAGTTCCTGATATTTTATCTTATCAAGAGGTAATACATGTCAGATTTCATCACTGTGGTGCCAAGGTTGACCATTAGATTGTAGTGATGGCAGCTTCGTTCCTCCAATACAAAGTTGTGTTTTCCTTTGGTAACCAGGAAGCTTTTAATTAAAAGAATACTGCAGTTGTGTCTTCATTGTAGAGTAGTGTAGTTTATGGAGGAGGGAATAAAAGAAGAAAGAAAGCAGGAAGGCTACTAGTAGTCTTTTATTACAGTCTAGAAAAGAGATGATGATGATCTCACTTTGAACTGGGGATCATGCTAACTCCTTAGCACGTGTTACATTTATAAATCCTCACACAACCATATGGGATAGGTTTTCTTATCCCCATCGTCTGGTTAAAACTGAGCTTCACAGAAATTGAGTAGTTGCAGAGTGGTGATTAAAACATAGCTCTGTCTGACATCAAAATCTATATACTGGACCACTCTCCTATGTTGACTGCAATAGCAATTTGGTTTGAGAGACTTTGGTTTGAATAATTTTATTTTTTATTTAATTTTTAATTTTTTTTTAATTTTTTTTTTTTTTAGAGAGAGAGAGTGTGCAAGCATGTGGTGAGGGGTAGAGAGAGAGCGAGGTAATCTTAGCAGGCTCCATGCCCAGCATGAAGCCTTATGCAGAGCTTGAACTCATGACCGTGAGATCATGACCCGAGCTGAAATCAAGAGTCTGACAATTAACCGACTGAGACACCCAGCTGCCCCTGAACATTTTGAATGCTTTTAAAAATTTGGTGACCGGGACACCTGGATGGCTCAGTCAGTTAAGTGTCTGCCTTCAGCTCAGGATCCCAGGGTCCTGGGATTGAGTCCTACATGGGGCTCCTTGCTCAGCAGGGAGCCTGCTTCTCCCTCTGCCTTCTGCTCCCCTTCTGGTTGTTCTCTCTCTCTCTGACAAATAAATAAATAAAGTCTTTAAAAAAGTTTGGTGACCAATGAACTACTTGGGATATGGAAGGAATAACTCTAAAGTGTCTCTCTTGGATGATTAGGGGAGGGTGGGTGGTGTGACTGTTGAATTTGAAATGTCATTTGGACATGTCAACTGAAAATATAGTTCTGGATTTCAGAAGACAGATCAAAGAAAAAGTAGGGACAAGTAGAATTTAAAAGTCATCTGCATTGATATGTTAGCTTAGACTTGGGGAGTGTACAGAGTCACCTGGTATATTTATATAGCCTTAAGACACCTTCCCTTTGTATGTGTAAGCCATTGGAGATTAGCAAACCAATAACAAAAGGGAGACAACTACATGAATTAAAAATGCCATTTCTGATTTTTATATTCCTGAAAAAGTTAAAAATATTATGAAGAATTATTAGTATATTATTTCAGTATAAATTCTTTATGTTACTGTGTGGAAAGGTTAGAGTATTTCTAATGGAAGACATTTTCCCTGTGGTCACTGGATATCATGATCCTTATATCTAAATCAGGTGTGGTAGGCAAAAGTTTATTTATAGAGTGGGACAGAGTCTTTTAAACTAAGCTGGTCATAGAAAACCTTGATATTATACTTACTATATTATGGAATAACCCATACTTTGAACAATTTTGAGGGAAAGACACCACAGTTGCCTCTCAAACTCTTCTTGGAATAGTAGTCTAGAATTCTGAAAATTTGTTCTGCTCTATTTGAGGTTATATACAGAATGGTATGTTGTGGGAAAATAATGAATTGTTTTGAGTTCTTAACAAAAGCTAAAAGGTTATTTTTCGTCATCTGAAATTATCTTTCTTTCTCTAGGGCAGCAGTAAGGATCTGTTTTTCATTTAATGGTCTTTCTCAAAGAACTTCTGAGAAATCGGATAACTCCTTTCTCCGGAGGTGAGTACAGTATTAAAAGGGACAGTCATCGGGGCGCCTGGGTAGTGCAGTCGTTAAGTGTCTGCCTTCGGCTCAGGGTGTGATCCTAGAGTCCTGGGATCGAGTCCCACATCGGTCTCCTCCGCTGGGAGCCTGCTTCATCCTCTCCCACTCCCCTGCTGTGTTCCCTCTCTCGCTGGCTGTCTCTCTGTCACATAAATAAATAAAACCTTAAAAAAAAAAGGGACAGTCATCAAAATTCAAGATAAACAGGTATATTTGCTCCATATTTATAAAGTTATAGAAAATTGAAATTTCTTTCCTAAGGAATTTTTGATTATTTAAATGGCAATTACAAAAGGAAAAAAAAATCCCACAATATTTGGAACAAGTGTCAAATAAAACCAGGTTTCAATAAATTTCATGGAAAGTCTTTAAGAAGGAAAAGTAATCATAAAAAATGCATTTTGAGGACTGTGTGTGGAAAATGAGGAAAGGCAGTCCCCCCTTTATCCTCTGTCTTCCTGAAATGAGTGGTCAGATTGGCTGGCTTTTCCTGTACGATTGAGGGGTCTTCAAGGCGTGAGATGATCTTGGTGAGGTTGCTCCTCCTCGGTTTTCAGGACTCACAGGATGCACTGATCACAAAAAGAAAACCTGTTATTCTTATAGTAAGAAAATTGCAGTGATGGGACAGTTCAGTTAGCCCTATGAATAGATGTCATAATCTTTAATTTTAACTTTGATAAGCCTCTGTGACACTCATTGGTGCAACCGTATATTTTATTGCAGCTTACTCATGAGAATAGTTTACATATTTTATTGTATAGAACACTGCTGTCAACTTTATTAGTCTTAGCACTCTTACCATTCTATGCTCAGTGTTTATGCTAATAAACCATTGCTAAAGAGAGGACTACCTCTAATGAGTCAACTGTTAATTAATAAATACAGTAACTTCAACATTCTGTTAGCTATGTTTAACCCAACACCCTTATTTTATAGATGATAAAACTGAACTCTAGAGAGATAAGGAATTTATCCAAAGTCACACAGATAATTAGAGCCAGAATTAGCCTGGAACCCAGACTTCTGACCTTAAGCTCTTCCTATTGCCTTCATACTTAAATGGGGTCAGTTTTCTGATGGATTAGTTCTTATCTTTAGTGGTGATGGAGGTTACTCTACTGGGATTGGATCAACTTCCTAGAATAAGTTGTATTACATCCATGGATGCATTGTTTGTGGTCATTTTTTAAAAAAATGGTGGGTAGTTTAGAGGCATTTTATTTTCCTGGAGCATTGGAGGTCTGTGAAAATAGCAACATGTCGTGGAAAGAAACTTGGATTATAGTTCTGTCTTAATCATTGATCCTGTTAAAGTCCTTTAACTTCATGGCATCTCAGTTTTTCAAGCTGTGAAATAAAGACCATAGTACCTACTTTTATAACAAAGGTGGGGAGTTTTCAAAAAGATCCTCTGAACTATGGTAACATGTTTAGGCTAACCAAATGATAAGACTGTAAAGAGATCTCTCTGTCATTTGCTTTGGGAGTTTCTTACTGGCAGGCTGGTTCCTATACCATTGATGACTCTGAAGGCGTGGTGATAAAAATAAACATCCTATTTATTTTGTAATGCTTGTGATGAAACACATGAGTGTGCGTCTTAAAGAGCACTGACTGCTGCTAATTAACATTATGCCACATTTTATAACATCCTAAGGAAGGTTGGACAGAGCTGACTCATTCCCATTGCACATGGTGTACTCATTTAGCAAACAAGAACACAGTGGACTCCTGAAAGTTGAGATGTGAACATTTTCTATTAATTTCAAGGAACTGGTATGTTGTGTGCCCAGCTGTTCTGTCATATTCCTCATGCGGGAGGCAGAAATAACTTTAAAGTCTCTCAGTAATAGTAATAAAAAAATAGCTATAATTTATCAGTCTCTTATTTTATGTCAGTCACCTTGCAAGAGTTTTACATGTATTATTTCTAATTCTCAAAGTAGCCCCATGAGAGGTATTAATATACCTGTTTTACTTAATAATATTTTTATAGGAAGAAAATAAAATGCAATTTGAGTGTCTTTGTTTCCATTTCTACTATGGCAGGTATGCTGGTTTCTCATTTTTCCTTATGACTCTTGGCTAAGCAGAGGCAAGGATTATTAATTCCCACCTGCAGATAAACTAAGACAAGACAGAGTTAAATAACTTGCTGGAATATTAAAGTCAAATCTATGACTGGGGCCTTAATTTCACCTTAGGCTCTTTTTTCATTAGACCAATGGTTTTCAAATTAACATTCAACAATTCAGTGGTGGCTATGTGCTGGAATACAGGGAGAGAATACATACACAGCTCCTGCCCTATTTGAATGGGGGTGAGTCAAAATCAGAAACCTCTGAACAGATCTACCTTTGGGGGTTGGATGGCCTCATCTTTTCCCTTCCCTCTTCCTCACAGAACGTTTAGGCCACTTGACACAGGTTTAAATAGTTAAAATTAACTCATCATCATTACCATTTATTGAGCACTGTTTAGAAGGGTTTAAAATGCTCTACCTATATTATCTTACTTAATCTCTTCAGTGCCCTGGGAGGAAGGATGATTCTGGTTTTTGTTTTTGTTTTTCTTTTCTTTGCCCAGGAAGAGACGCAAAGAGGATGCCAAGCAAAGGAGAGGCAGAGGTTGAGCGTCAAGCCTTGCTCCAAAGCCAGATGTTCTGTCTCCCAACCCTCATGGCTTCTTGGTTAATGGACCTCAGTTTCTTGTAAGTAGCAATTGGTGAATCCACTTTCTGTCTTGCTCTACCTTCTGCAGACTACAAGGGCAAGGAGAAGTGAGGAATGCAGGTGGTTTGGAGAAGGGAAAAACCTGGGTCCTCTGGTTACTCTGGGATTATTGCAGGAAAATTATAAAAAGGCTTGGAAGTAGCAGGCTAGAGCTGTGGGCTCTATGGATGGGGAGATTTGACTTTTGAGGCCACTCTATGAAGTACCTTAGTTGTGATACTGAGAATTCGAGCACCAAACTTGGACTACGTGGCAAATAGGGAAAAGAAATTTTAAGGAAACTTGGAGGGATTACTGGAGGAAGAGTTTCAAAGCACTTGGCTAGAATCACCGCTAGTGTACCAGTGTTTTTTTTTTGTTTGTTTGTTTGTTTTAAGGTAGTCTCTTACAGTTTTGTGTGTGTGTGTAAGATTTGTTTAGAGAGAGAGTGAGAGCATGGGAATGGAAAGGGACAGAGAGAGGGAGAGCCTTTTTTAACAAAGATTTTTGTTTATTCATTAGAGAAAGCATATGCCGGTGGGGGGGGGGTGGGCAAGGGTGGAGGGGCTGAGGGAGAAACAGATTCCCCACTGAGCAGAGAACCCAATATGGGGCTCAATCCTAGGACCCCAGGATCATGATCTCAGCTGAAGGCAGATGCTTACCCAACTGAGCCCCGCAGGCACTCCCCAGTGTATTTTTGTAGTGAACTAAACTCTATTCCTGATCGACTTTAGCCTCGTCTATGTGGTGTGATTTCTTTCACATAATTTCCTGCTAATTTCTCGTCTTTAATCCTAAATCCCCAGCTCTACACTGAGCCCTGTTTCTGACACAAAGGGTTCTTGACACTGCTTGCTGAGGTCTGAGTCTGGTATAGCCCCCTTGTGCATGCAAGAGCTTCAAAAATATATGAATAGTGAGCAAAAGTAAAGATGAAGATTTTTTTGGCACAACCATTATTTTCAGCTTGATGGGATAAATTGCTTCACCTTCCTGATTATAGAACTCCAAATAAATTCTGAAGAAGAGTCCTCCATCTATCCTATTTTATTACACAAATAACTCTCTCTGCTTTGTGTCCAGATCAACTGATATCAATCAGCTCCTTATTTCTAGCAAGCAGCTCATTTTCTTGATACATTGATCTAACTTGCCTGTTGAATCACTAATAATCAGTTTCTGATCCCTGCTTCTCCACCTCAGTAATAGCTTAACAGATAGATAGTCCTTTGTTTCAAAATCTGTTAGAATATCAGAAGAATGCTTCATGTTAATTACTGAAAGCGTGTGATAAAATAAAATTTAATTATATAATTAACCATCGGCCGAAAAGTAGATAACTTGGTTTTACCCTTACTCTGATCAAACCTCTACTCTATGTATTTTAAAGAGGTAAACTGTTTATCATTTATAGGGTTTATCTATTTGCTATTATACTAGCCATTGGAAACATACTTAATGGGCTACTATAGTTTTGTCCTAAAATTCATTTAAAATTTTGAGTCTTACACATACTTTTTGTTTTATTGATTCATTTATGTATTAAAGATGTATTAAATGAATACTATTTGTCAATCTTGGGCTACATTATTTAGACGCTTAAAGTACATTTAGTGTCAGGCTCCAGGGAATTATGATATAAAATTGTATAGTTCGTTGTTCATGGATTACCTTGGTTATTTTATCACTCAATATACAAGGCAATATTGAACGTGTTTGTGTGCCTTATAAATGTTTAAAGGTCGTGTGGGCTGTTGATAAATGACTACCTTCTGGTTCACTCTCTTTATTGGCAAGCTATTCAGAAAAAAATTATATTTGAAAATAAAACTAATGGTAAACTTTTCTAAGGCTTGGATCAGGAAAGTGGAAAAGGCTCAAGCAAAAAACTTAAGCTAAAACCAGAAATTTCTCAGTGCTTAAACTTTCTTTTACTTTTTAATATAGTTGAGTTCCTTTAATAATTTTAAATGAAGTAACTTCATTTTATAAATTAACCAAACCTGGTGATTAGTTGTTTAAGCTGAGGTTTTCTCACATCCTTAAATTCCCCTTAGCTTTCCCAACTTCCCCACCTACCCTTAAATTATTATAAGAGTTTAAATAACTTTCAAAGAGATTTAAAAAGGCCTGAAGTCCAACCATACCCCAGCTTCATTGGATTAGGTTTGAGGCCATGGTATTCCCACCCCCATCCCCCAAGGGGATCCCATGTGCAGATGAGAGTGAGAACCAGTGGTAGAAACACCATCTCTTAATTCTCAGGGGAGAGAATTTCCAGGCATCTTGTGAGATTCTCCTCTGCTCTGCTCTCTTTCACAACCAATTCCCTTGAAGAGTCATTATTGTCTAAAGTCAATTTAGTCTGTTTGCTTTAGGATATCCGTGAATGTAGATGCTTGTAATTTCTTTTAAAAAAAAGATCTTGTTCTATTCTGTTGCTTTAGCTTGGGTTTTTCTGTGTTCTCTTTTTTTGTGGTCTCTACTCCATAAATGACAATTGACTTCTTAGAGCAACCATAATTCTAAAATGTGTGCAGAAACCTATGAGTTAGTAATATTTAATACAAGCTACAAATTCCACATTAACAATATTATCTTAAGGTCAAACTATATATGAGATAAATTTTAACATCCTGGTTCATAGCTCCATAAATTTATTACCTCTCATCTCTTCAGCAGTAAAAGGCTATTTGATTATAAATTTCAAAATTCTCCAAAATTTTCCATGATTTTGGAAAATCAAGTTTATTTGACAGGTATGCATCATAGTGTAGACTTTAATTGTAATTGTGTTAGTTTACACTTCTTACAAAGACAATTTCAATGGATTAACTACTAAATGACACCAGGCTTGTAAACAACTTTTATGTTATGACACTTCCAACTGGAGCTCCCCATTAAGCTCAGTTCAGGACCACTTTATCCTAAACTGAACTGTTAAAGAAAGCAATGCTGGGTCATAAACCATTTAGATACAAGTCTATCACAAGAAGAAATCTGGACGGGTTGATTTGCTTGGTTTGGCTTGGCATTTATCTTAACCTCTCAATGCCGCCCCCCCGCCACCGCCCCAGTTTTCAATAAGAAGTCTCTGATCACTTCACTGCTCCTATTATTATCCATTGTATATATCATGATCTATTGTATGAGTTACTAGTGATATATAAATAAATAAAATCACAGGGAAAGGTCTTCCTTATATTCAAAAGCCAAATGACCAATGATGATTGAATGATGGAATAATTAATACTACTTATTAATTATAAAAGGAAAAATGATAACTTTACAGTGGAGAAACCTAGCAGAAAATACCTTAACACGGGGATTAAAGTTAATGTTGCCAATAACAGGGTAAATTGACATGAGTGCCTCCTGATACAATCCCTAAGATGATAAAAATATCACTGTGCTGTTCTTGCCAAAAATGCATAAAGTTAATCTAATCATAAGGGAACATCAGACTAACCCAATTTGAGGTGCATTTTATTAAATAAGTGATATATTCTACTTAAATGTCACTGTCGTGAAATATGGAGGATCAGTTCCAGATAAGAGAAGGCAGAAGGGACAGGGCAGCCAAATCGATGCTTAATCTGTGATTTTTTGTGGGTGTTACACAGGACGTTACTGGGATGGGGTAATTGGTAAAATCTGAATAAGGTCCATAGAATTGGTGATAATGTTGAACCAATGTTAATTTCTTGATTTCGAGAATTTTACTGTGGCTAGATAAGAAATACACACTCAAGTATTTAGGGGTAAATTGGCATTATGTCTGCAACTTATAATCAAATAATTCATAAAGAAATTCACAGAGACACAAAGAGAGGGTGTGGAGAAGAAGAGAAAGAGAGAGAGGATAAAGCAAACAGAATCCTAATATGTGGGTAAAAGTATACAGGAATTCTTTGTAGTATTTTTATGGCTTTTCGGTCAGTCTGACGTTATAGCAAAGCATAAATTTAAAAGCAGTCACCAGTTTGAATCGATGCTCTTTTTCTTTTTCTTTTCTTTTTTTTTTTTAAAGATTTTATTTATTTGTGTGACAGAGAGACAGCCAGCGAGAGAGGGAACGCAGCAGGGGGAGTGGGAGAGGAAGAAGCAGGCTCATAGCGGAGGAGCCCGATGTGGGATTCGATTCCAGAACGCCAGTATCACGCCCTGAGCCGAAGGCAGACGGTTAACGACTGCGCTACCCAGGTGCCCCTGAATTGATGTTCTATCCAGAGAATTTGTGGCTGGAATCCAAAGCCTTGAATTTCTTTGGATGAACTTTTGCAGTCAGAGTGTGTCAGGATGCACAAGGACTCAAAATCTCTATCTTCTCCTTTTTTCTTCTTTTCTTTAGATCTACAGGCAGTTATCAGTGCCTCAGTTGTCGGCACTGAAAGAGTCCCAAACAGGTCTACACCTTGTTCGTGTAATTTGAGAATCTTCGGCCTCCTCCTTAGACATTATTATATAGGAGTGTGGCTGCTACCTTTTGGAAAAACCTCCACTTCTAAGCGATAATTAACTTCACAGTGTAAATGTTTTCAGAGGGCAATCCGTCATTTCAAGTTTTGGGGTATAATTTATAAAAATTCTGCATATCTTTACTCTCCCTTCCTCCAGGTGGACTGAATACGTGGCAACCCCAGCCCTAATTAAGCAGATTTAATATCTGAGACTCAGCGTTCCCTCCAGGTCTAAATCTTTTTTTATTTCCAGATCTCTTTGTCCGGGGTCCAGTTCTGGGCATAGGCAAGGCTTCTCCTTCAATAGTATTTATTATAGTCATGTTACTCTAAAAGTGAATGCTTTCAGTGAACAAACTAGTACAATTCAGCAAGTGCTCTTGCATTATAATGAACATTTCCATTTTAATGAGATTTGATTAAAGTGCAGCAGTCTCTGTAAATTATCTAAAATGACACAGTACTTGTATTAGAAATTCAGTCATGCCTATGTTAGGGATCAACAGAGGAGAGCTTATTTCCACCCTCATTTCTCTTCCATAAAAGGGAAGAATGGCTGGATCAGCTACTTTAATAGCAGAGGAAGTAGCAAATTGATTTTTTGACAGGATTGCTGTGGAGAATGATGGGGAGTGGGCGGACCGGACTGAGCAAAATGAGCGATAAGATATAGTAACCCAGGATGAGCCCGGAGTCCTGCGAGGGAGGGCTGGGTGTGAATTGGAAGACAAAAATGCCGTTCCTCACATTGTTTGAAGGGAGGGAAACCATATTTTTGTGGATTTGCTAGCAGAATTTGGTTGCGCAGTTAGAATTTTTTAATTTAAAGCTTTTGTGTGACTGCGATAGAAACCACTCTGGAAAACAGTGTGGCATCGTCAGATGCCATCTCGAGGGACTCAGGACTCCGACTGAGGCTTGTGATGAGGATGATACTTCTTGATTAGAAAGGGTAGAGAAGGTGGGTGGCAAAGAGAAGGGATGAAAACAGGTGGAAGGCAAAAGCTGTGATGTCTTGGCAAGAATGGTAAGGACCAGGCAAGAAAAAACAGTGCAGAAAGGAGGAGAGAACTAAGAAATGGCAAGGCAGGGAAGACCCACGCTCTGTGACTGGTCTTTGGAAAATTGTTGTCTGACACAGTTTCTCAGTTTGATATTAGCAACAGTCCCTGGTATGAAGTTTAAAGCCCAGAATTGTCAAATACTTAGATTTTGAATGATTCACATGACATGGCTAAGAAAAAGAGAACCAAATGTAACGGATTCTACTCCCACTCCTGGGAGGGGAGGAATCTGCCTGCTTGACGTTATGCTCAAAACGAGGAAAGCCATTTTTCTTCTTTCTGTCCTTTGCTAAAATATCTGAGCCATGATCCTGTTAGGAGGGAGCTACAGGCAGGATGTCCCTAGCAAGGCGGGGGCAGAGTTATAACCGCTTTTGCTCTGGGAAAAAGTGCTTCTCCAGGTTTGGCAGCAACCTTGCTTAGCAAGTGAAAGCAGTTTTTTAAAAGTCTGTTTTGTCAATGGCTTTGATGTCCACAGGCCTGGGCTCAGGCTTTGGCTTTGTTTTTAATCAGCAAATTAATCTTCTTTCCCATCATCAAATTAACAAACCAGCCCACACTTGCACCTGTTTTCTACTTCCTCTTAAAATGAAGAGGTAGTGTCCCTCTTAAATTATGGCTATTGTCTCCATTTGGAGTGTGGCCCCATTTCCCTCACTTTCTCTAGGAATTCTCACATTTTTCTCCTTGCAGTATTCTCTACAGGATCATTTCTATCAGCATACTAATAGGCTTTCATTATCTCTTGTTAAATTAATTAATCTCTTTCTCTTCCCTTCTCTTCTGTGCTTCTCTCACTACGCTATACCCTCCTAGGCAATTTTGCCCATACCTGTAACTTTAAATCTTTACAACATTAACTCCCCAGTTTATGTCTGTAGCCCAGAGTTCTCCACTGGACTTCAACATTCAGTAGTCTAATATTTCTAGCAGAATTTATCCATAGACAATTCTTGATTCTTCCCAAACATGTCCCCTGCCCTAGCCTTTAAGTTTCCCCATCTCACTAAGTGGAAACTCAGTAAGTCTCACCATCTACCCAGCTGCTCAAGCCAAAGACCCAGGAGTCATCCCTCTTCCTTCTCCTTGCATCCACTAAATCCTGTAAATGCCATCTCCAAGCTATTTCTCAGATCCTGCTACTTTTCTCCATGTCCATTCTTCACCATTCTCTCTCTTCTGGGTTACTACTACCCAGCCTGGCAACTGTCTCCCAGCTTCCACGATTACACATTGTCCCTCCTCACCAGTATTTCTCATTCATCTGCTACACGGCCCAAGAGTTGTGTTAAATATAGATCTGGTATGTCCTCTCCCGATTAAAAAGCTTTAGAGAACTCTCAAACTTAGAATGCAATTTAAACTCCTCTTTTGGGCCTTCAAGACGCTGCATAATCAGAGCCCACCTCAGTCCCTCAGTTTATCTCAGGTCGCTCTTACATTCTTCCATTAGGCTCCAGCCACATTGATTTTATTTTGGTTCCTCGAGCATGCAAAAATGCTTTCCTGCCTCAGGACCTTTGCACTTGTTACTCTTCCCTCAACCTAGAAGTTTCTCTGCACCTTTATCCAGTATTTCTTATCCTTGAGTCTCAGCTGAAATGTTACTTCCTTGGTGAGCAGCTTTCCCTGACAACTCCTTTTTACAGATTTCCCCAATCCTACTACTCCATTATTCTCTGATTTAGTACCCAGACGTTTTCTTTGAGCGAGCGCATTGCAATTCTTTTCTTACTATTTTTTCGTTCCTTGCATAAGTTTTGTCTAGCTCAGTAATGCAGATGTAAAGGATCATCTAGTACAGGATGGGGGCAGGGAATGTGCAGGTAGCACTGCACAGTCACGCAGCCTTGTATGCACTGTGGTTGTTTTCTCTTAGAAGTTATTTAACATTTAAACTTCAGTTTTCTAATCTATACAATGTGGATACTAATGCCAACTCCAAGTTGGTGAGAGAAGTAAATGAGATTATATATGGAGTTAATAGCCAAAATTTTTATATCTTGAATATTTCGCAATTGTTGACCTGATAATTTAATTGTTCACTTTTTATTCTCCAACAGCTAGTATAATGCTTGGGAACAGGCTCTTATTAAATATTTGTTCAATGATTAAGTAAATGAAGAAATTATGGGCTCAATTTCATAGAGCTGTTTTGAGGATGAGACACAGCATATGTCAAGTGATTAAAACAGTGCTGGTACACTGTAAATATTCAATAAAACTTTATCATCAGTACTCAAAGAGCTTGCTAATTTGATCAATTAATACAATTAAGAACTACACCCAGGCCTCTTATCTAAAGCAATCACCATCTTTAATTGTCCACTGGGTCTCACCCCTCCCATATTCTAAAGGACATGGCTCCTACAATTGTCTCACTCCCCCTTCTCACCGCCTTTATTGGATTCCTACCAAGAAAAAAAAAATTGCTGAAACAATTTTCAGTTTAGTAAACCCTTTGTTGAATCCCCACATTACCCTCCAATTAAACCATCTCATTTCTCTTTTGCTTTTTACAATTAAATTCTTAAAGGAGTTGTTCACAATCTCTGTGTCTGATTCTTCTCCTCCAGTTCTCTTTCACCCATTCTAATCATACTTTCTCCACCTCTCTGCAGAAACTTCCTTTGTCAAGGTCATTAATGATTTATAGATTGTCAAATCAGATGTTACATTCTCGGTTCCTAACTTCCTGACCAATCAGCAGGATTGACAGCTGCTCCTTCCTTTTTTTGAAACACTTTCTACACTTGGCTTCCAGGATACCATTCGTTCTTGTTTATCCTTCTGCTCGACTAGCCCATTGTTTCTTAGTCTTCTTTTGCTGGTTCCTCCTTCTGTCCCCAAACTCTAGATCTTTTTTTTTTTTTTTAAGATTTATTTATTTATTTGACATAGAGAGAGAGAGTGCCAGCAAGAGAGGGAACACAAGCAGGAAGAGTGGGAGAGGAAGAAGCAGGCTTCCAGTGGAGGAGCCCAATGTGGGGCTTGATCCCAGGACTCCGGAATCACACCCTGAGCCGAAAGCAGACGCTTAACAACTGAGCCACCCAGGTGCCCCACCAAACTCTAGATCTTGTCTCAGTATGAGAACCTCACCTTTTTTCTCTATATTCATTTTCCATGTAAATTTATCCAATCCCATGGATTTAAATATCGCCAGATAACTGATGATTCCCAAGTTTATATGTTCATCTTCGACCTCCCTCTGGAACTCCATACATGCAATTGATTTTTCCATTCTGGTGTCTAATAGGCATCTCAAATGTGACTTGTTCAAAATTGTGCTCTTGTTTCCACCCTTCTCTCACTATCCCAATAGTATCTGCTCCCAAGTTTTCCCATGGTTCTTACAGCTCGTTTCAGTTGCTCAGACCAAAAACATTGCATTCATTCTTGATTCTTCATCCTCCCTAAACAAATCTATGTGTCTATTTGGAAAAGATATCCTGAATACAACTGCTTATCACCTCAACTGCTATCTCTTTACTCCAAAGCCAGGATCATGTCTCGCTTTGACAATTGTAATGGATGTCTCTTCAGTCACCCTGCTTCCACCCACTCCATCTATTTGCCACACAGCTGCCATAGTGATTCTTTTAAAATGGCATTTCGTTCCTCTGCTCAAGCCATTGAATGGCTTTCCATTGAAAGTAAATGCTAAAGTACTTACTGTGGCCTTAAAGGTTCTATATAATCTTTCTGATCTCCTTCTAGATCCCCCCAACACCTTTGTGATCCATCTTTCCCCCTCTACTCCCCATACCCAATGCTACCACACCAAGCAACTTGCTGTATATAGAACATGCCAAGCATTGTCCTGCCTTAGGGGCTTGGCCTTTGTTGTTCCCTTGTCTGGATCGCTCTTTCCACAGATATGTTTTCATGGCTCACTCCCTCACCTCCTTCAGATCTCCAAGGTCCCCTTTTCTGAGAGACCTTCCTTAACCAGGCAATATAAAATTGTACTCCCCTTCATCACCATCATAATTGCCCTTACTCTGTTTATTTTTCTTCACTTATACACATCAACTACTGACTTTTGTTGTATTTGATTATCGTCTCTTGCCTCACTAGTATATAAATTCCACGAGAGTAGGGACTTTATTCTCCTCTTTACTTCCTGAACTGAGAATGATAGGCATTAAAATATTTGACAAATCAATAAATGGATTATTAAATGTTTTAGGAGTCTAGAATCTAAGTTTCTCTATTTAAGTGAAACTTCTGCTTTCTAATAGTAAGCTGATGAAATTATGAAGGCTCCCTTTGCAGGTGTGATTTGCATTGTAGAGAGAAGTTTGTGGAATTTTTTGGTGTCTCTCAAGTGGAGTAAGTAGGTGACTGTTCCCTTCTATGCATACAGCTAGCTCTATGGCCAAAAATCAAACTTTATTTCTGAGAAATTTTTGTTCAACTTTCAATCATTCTGCACATTGCAATGGACCCAAGTCACTATGGGGTGAGTCATTATGCAGCTCCCAGCTTCTCCCAATCACCTACTAATTGACTATTTAAAATGGTCACGAAGAGGAAAATGAAGCAGGCCCTTGCTGTGACTCAGAGGTGTAAATGTGCCTTTTGGCTCCTTTTCCTCCTGGAGACACCGGGTAACTTGTTTAATCTCCTACTTGGTTGGTGAGCAAGTACAATCTATTTTCCATTTGAAGCTCAGTTGTGCTTATGATGTGATGATTAGGGTATCTGTGGAAGGACCACGGCTTCCTTCCTAGGAATAGAACAAAACTAGAAAACATAAAACCTCCCAGGTAGCTTTTAGTCTAAAGCCAAGCCTATAGATAAAGCTTATTCGTATAATTGGTGATGAACCACAACAATAAAAGCCCACTTTAGTCTCAAATATTTCTTCCTTTTTCTCTACTTTCTCCTCATGAACCAGATATCCAGCACCAAATTGTCATGTTTGCAATGTTTTCCATGTACCTTGCATGTTAGATTCAGCTTAAATTTCCATCAGAACCCTTTTAAAACAGTTTCAGCATTTTATGATGAATCAATTGCAATCTTTTACTTTCCACAGAAAGCTTAAAGGTAGTTTTTCTTCTCTTCTTCTAGGAGAATCTTATCATTGGGAGTTGGTGGGTATATTCCCTCACACTTTCTAAATTTGGTAGGAATATTCGGCAGCAACTCAGATGCTACTTCAGATAATAATTACAAACATTGTAATTACACACTTTGTTTAGTACAACTTGTGTTCACATAGTCATGTGGTAGGTTAATTAATATGTGAACATATTTGTGAGTGCCAACTTTAACTACCATCTTGCCTTTAAAAATAAACCTGTAAGAGGTGCTTAACTTCTACAAAAACAAATTTAAAGTAGGTCTAACTTTCCTAATTCATAAGTGGTCTCCATATGATCAGCCTTTCCTTTATCTGGGGCATCTAGCTTAGCTAGCTGTTTTTAAGAAATTGTTTTCTCATGTCAGGGCACCTGGGTGGCTCAGTCGGTTAAGCATCTGACTTTAGCTCAGGTCATGATCTCGGGGTCCTGGAATCAAACCCCATCAGGCTCCCTGCTCAGTGGGGAGTCGTCTTCTTCCTCTCCCTCTTCCCCTTCTTCCTGTTTATGCTCTCTTTCTCAAATAAATAGATAAAATAAAATAATTGTTTTCTCATGTCATGTCACTATTAAAAGACTTTGCTTTACATTTCCAGTAGAAGCCAACTCAATTGCACACCACACACACACACACACACACACACACACACACGAGTACCTACTCTATAAGAGGTAGTGGTCTAGGCTAGCAGGGAAGTAGAAAAATAAATAAGTAACCACATTGTAGAGTGGATACTTGTCTTCAAGAGACTGCTAATCCACTCTACTGGTTGAAAAGTGTTATTATGCTTACCCTTCTATAATTTGGATGTGTACTCTCCTTTATTTCAAGCTACTGACTAGAGAGAACATATCCTAAAAATGATTTGTGCGTATTTATTGGTAAGAAACATCACCTGTTACAAGAAGTGAACTTAAGTCTTTTGAAGGCTAATAACTTGGTTTGCATCCTTCTTTCTTAATAACTATTAGGATTAAATAGCATGCTTTGTAAAAAACATGAGCCAAGACTTACACTTTCTCAAGGTGGGTGATAATAGGAAGTTCAAACATGCAACTCGAACAATCAATGAAAATAGTTGGAAAGTTGAACAATGAGAGCAACTCTCATCCGTGTTAAAACTACATTGGTTGTTCTATTAATGCTCAATAGTCGATCAATTTCTTTCTCTTGCAACAGCATTTATCACATTAAAAGAAATCCCTACTCTGCTGTTTAATGCGGGAGGAAAAGCTTTCTGAAAATCTTTTAGATGTTGTCATAAGATTTGATATATAAATATTAATGGCGTTGTTGGATATCCACAATGGTGTTGGGTATTGCGTTAAAAAATGTCAGCCCTGTTTTAGAATAACTGAATCTGACCCTCCTTCTAAATGTGTATCATTGGCAAATGAAACAAAATAAATAAAACTAATCTTTGAGGAGCTGAAGTAAAAGAAAAATTCCCCTAAATATCAATAAATAAGACTAGAACAGAATATGCCCATTAAAAAGATAAATAAATAACTGGCCACAGTTGTTCAAAGCTAATTGAAGTATTCCATTTCATATTCCAGCAGGGTTTATATTCTATTGTATGTATGAGGTGTTTAAGAGTCTAAATAATGAGGGGCGCCTGGGTAGCTCAGTCGTTAAGCGTCTGCCTTCGGCTCAGGGCATGAGCCCAGGGTCCTGGGATTGAGCCCCGCATTGGGCTCCTCTGCTGGGAGCCTGCTTCTTCCTCTCCCACTCCCCCTGCTTGTGTTTCCTCTCTCGCTGGCTGTCTCTCTCTCTCTCTGTCAAAAAATAAATAAAATCTTTAAGAAAAAGAGGATAAATAATGAAATCTTACAGAAATTGGTACTGGTAATAAATCAAGAGGCCCTTCCTATAAATGTTGCACTGGTATTAACTGGTCAAACATATAGATCTACAGTTAACTAATAGTGTCTTCTTGAGATTGTATGACCAAAAGAAGGAATAATTCATATAAAGAGATCTGAAAAATTATGAGGTGATGATGTCAAAATAATTTTGATATTAGTTGTCATTACTCAGCTGTCATTATAAAATATCTTACAGAACTTTTAATTTTATCTTCACAAATAGCTTGTTTCATCAAACAGCTCATAAACTTATTGAAAGCTTTCTAAAATTTAACTTCTTTGTATTTCTCAGGAAATTTGTATGGGTTCTGTGCTTAATAAACAGGTTTTGGATTTTTGATTGAGGAGGGAGATGGCGTGGTTAAAAATATGATTTCTATACTACTTGGATTAGCAATTTATAGAGAATAAGAATATAATTAGATACACTTTAAGTTTAATTTGAACATAGTTCAGTGGATACCTAAGTGCCTAATCTAGATGCTACAGAGTGATATCACTTTATTTTCTAAATGCAGAAGCACTGGCTAGCAAAAGGCTCTAATTAACAGCATGGCAAATAATAGGATTGATTTTATCATGTACATAAATTGATGACTAAGACATAGGCATTTGTTATAGAGTCACATTCTTCACAGTTCAAGATGTGACAAATCACATAAACAGTAAATTAGGCAAGCATGTAGAAAACAAGTTAGAAAAATGTATATTAATAAAATGATCTATAAAGTTTTTTGTGAAAACATCAGGTGATTTAGTTACAATTTAATGATTTTTAAGAATTTTTCTATTTTATAAATTTTTGAAAAGATAGCATTGTAATAAACAGAGGTGAAAGAAAATGTCCTCTTTTCAAAAAACTAAGAAAATAGTCCAATTCTGTGGCTGTTTCTTTCTTAGAGCACATATAAATTACAAGAAACAAGAAGCTTTGAAGGATGTGTGTGATATTGCATTGCCTCACAGTTAATAATTTAACACATAAATTATTTAGAAAGTAACAATTATATTTCTAAGACACATAGAAGGAGTAAAACGTAACTGGAACTCCCCATCAGTGTAAGTTATTTTATTAATTTACAAATAATGAAGATGGTGACTTATCAATCACTATCAATACATATGGCCATCATTCACTGTACTTGTAGTATAGAATTGTGTCATATGAGTCTCCATTGACAAATGAGAAGGAAAAAATATAAGAAGTAGATGGAACTAAATGAGACCTACTTAAGGTTCTCTTTTCCTAAATGCCATAATTTATATCCCCCCTTCATTCTGAATTTGTTGGAAGTTTATAATAAGAAGTGTGTGTGTGTGTTTAAAACTTATAAAATCAAAATATTTTTTTAGAGACCTCAAAACCCTCCAGGCAAGCCTGTTTCCCATGAAAGCAATTAGCCCCAACCTGCTTCATATAACACCTCAGCCTTGCTTATACATTTGGAGCCTTGAGCTTGGTATTTTACAGATGACTCTTAATTTGGGGGAAAATGTCCGGTTTGGCTGAACTGTGTGCAATCCCCCAATTGGTCCTCATTCTGCCCTGTAGGTTGCTCTTGGAAATCTGTCTCCCTCCCCACTCTCCTTTCTCTTGTTAAATTTCCATTTTTCTCAAAAAACTCACAAGTGTTTTTCAGGTCTTTCATCATCCTAGTTGTTTTATACCTGTTCAGCTTATCAAGAATATCCTTTATACAGCTCAAGGGGATACGCTTCTGGGTGTTGTAAGCAACACACAGTCTCATATATTTCTTATTCTGGACATTAATTTTCTAATAACACAGCTAAATGGGACATTTATTTTTAGCAGCTCCCTAACACTAAGCTTACATTAGTATCGAAATTAAGTCATAGATTTATTTCTTATGAACTATTAATTCAGTTCTTACGCAACCTGAGCTTACGAAGTGTATATTCTGAAACTTAAATATTTGGCTTTACCGCCCTGTTTGATTGGATTTCATCTTGTTGATTTTTTCCTTCACATTCTGGATCCAGCCTTAGCATCTCTTCTCTCCAGTGCATCCTCTGGTACTGCTGCCAGGGTGCAAATTCCTGTTGTGTTTATTTAAAGCTTCTGCCTGAAAAACCAATCTTGCAAACATTGCAGCCTGGCATTCAAAGTCCTGTGTCTCCCAAGTGCCTAAGGAGAGAGCATGGCAGTGTGGAGAGCGTGTTGGCCAGTCAACATGTCTACTTTCTAGTCTGACTCTGGTATTTGTTGGTTGGTAACTTAGGAAGTCATTCAGACTCAGTTTCTTTGTCTGTATTAAAGTGGGGACAAATTAGGCCATCTACCTACTTTAAAGGTTTGGGGGACTTCATTTTTTTACTTTTTAAATTTTTGTTTATTTTTTTAAGTAGGTGCCATGCCCAATGTGGGGCTTGAACTCATAACCCCAAGATCAAGACCTGAGCTGAGCTCAAGAGTTGGATGCTCAACTGACTGAGCCAATAATTAAATGCTTCCCGTTCATTTCTGTAACTATTTAATTATTATGGAGTAAATATTGCCGCATACTTAATGTGCCTGTGGATTATGGGAAACATGGATAGAATTTTACTTTAATGAATTATACTTTTTTTAAATAAATAGAAATACTGATTTCTCACCAATCACTTTTATATTTGATTATCATGATCCAACCTTATTTTTCTACCCTCTCCTCCATCTCTTCTTTTTTATTCATTCTTTAAAAAATTTACTCATCTATTCCATAAGCATATGAAGAGTGACTAATATTTGTTAAGCATTTTTCTTTTTTTAGGTGTGAGAATACAAAGACAAATTAGGCCCAATTCCTGACCTCAAGACACTTAGTGGCATCAAAAGACAGATCGTTGCACATTTAAATGACTGTTGAAATGGAATTATTTACTAAGTGCAGTGGGAACGTAAGCATAAAGGATGTCTTAGTTGAAGTGCCCCCAAAGCAGACCCTAAAACAAGGATTCAAATGGCAGGTAGTGTTTTTGGTAAGCAAAAACAATGCTGATAGAGGAGTGATCAAGGATGACAGGAAAGGGAAAATAGACAATGAAGCCAGCTACCACTGAGGATATTAGACTTTAAAACTCTGGGGGCTGGTGTAACACCCAGACCCCAGAGTTATTTTTCACTCAAGGGGCGGGGAGATGGAATATTTATACCCCAACTTTGGTTGAAGCTGTCCCTGGGGACATTCATTCAGGTCAATGGAGCCTTGCTGCATACGCAGACAACGTGTCCTTTGGCGGAGAAATGCAGACACTGGCAGTTGGAAAGCAGGCCTGAGTGCCCTGAGTAGTAAAGGCTAAGGGATGTGGACTAGACGTCCACAGCCTCTGCTTTGGTCAGTCTGAGGGCTCAGGGAAAGTTCCACTGAGAAAGTGATTCTTGGACCTACTCTTGATGGCAAAAGATTTCCGCCAGGCAGACGTGGTGGACTCATATGTCTTTTCCGGGAAGAGAAAACAGCACGTGCAACAACAGAGAGGCAGGAGAGAACATGGAATATTTGAAAAACCAAAGGTTGTCTAATGCTCCTCAAGTCTAGGGGGTGGCACCAAGAGGGCCTCTGCATGTCACGCCATATTCAGTTTTTCTCTTATGGGGACTAGGAAACCACTGAAGATTTTTGAGTAGAAATGTGGCATGGTTGAATTTATAGATTTAAAGAGACCATTTTGGCTAAGGTAGTGGGGATTGATTAAAGGTTGTGGGGATGAAGGCGGGGGGGATTTTGAAATGGTCTCCAGCAAAATAAGATGAGAGTGGTGGTGCAGATGGAGGGGAAAAGGGCAAGTTTGAGACAGTTTATACGGTAAAATGGTAGGACTTAGTGACTACTTTACTGAAGGAGATGGGAAGCAGGGAGAGACTGCAAGACTCTGGTGTGGGTGACTGTGGGCAAAAGGATTCTGGTGTCTGAAAGTGTCATTAAATGGTTTTGTGTAGTCTCTCCGCCCAGCAGGAAATCAAATTCAACATTCACAGAGTTTGCAGCTGGGGTAACCCCTAAAAATAGGAGAAAAAGAGATGGAATGAAGGAATGCACACATTATTTCATATCCTCTCTAACAGCTGATACTGTGAAAGCTGAGGTAACTGATGTTCACATAAAATTTCCCATCATTCTGCTTGGAGTCATGATCCCTCATGTAAGGAAATACTGGTGGAGTCAGTGGTGCTAAAAATGATTTCCCTAAAAAATAATTTTAGAACAGAAAGTCCTCTACCTGTCTCATAGTCTAAAAGGAATTGAATCATATAGGATGAAAAATTTGGACCATACATTATATATTCTTCCTCTTAGCTGTCAGAAAAAGTTGTGCTGAGATGTTGATCCCTGCAGCTATTGCCTGGGATTGTCAGGACAATGCATATTCCTAGTCACCACAGACCTGGAGTGATCTCATGGAACATACCCAGTGATCCTGATCATGATGTGAAAAATACTGGGATGCATTTTGTAAGATATCCTTAAAGTCAACATTCACTCATTAACAAATATTTATTGAAGTCCTACTGTATTCCAAGCACATGGTATTGGGCTCCTTTTTATACAGTTTAATAGCAAAGGAAAACCTTAAACTAACAATAGTCAACTAAAGACTTTGCGAGTGAATAAAGAAACACTTATTAAGGGATAACATTTTGTTTTTCATTTAAGGGGATTTCAATCATCTTTTCATTTAAGGACAAATCGTGGAGGGGGAAACAAGATAGTCAATGTTCAACTTTTTCTGTAATTTCTCAAGTACTTCTTTAAGCAAAGCATTTATTCAAATGGTTAGTGAATGAAGAAATGAGAACCCCAGAATTATTCATCATTAATCCATCCATTGAGTAAATACTCACGAGTTTTAACTCTGAGGTAGCTACTAGCATAGTTGTTGGGTGCCGTGAATTAAAAAGCACATCTCCCAGGGCGCCAGGATAGTTCAGTCGGTTAAAAAGCTGGCTTTTGATTTTGGCTCAGGTCATGATCTCAGGGTCCTGGGATCAAGCCCCACATTGGGCTCCACAGTCAGTGAGGAGTCTGCCTGAGGATTCTCTCCTTCCCTCTGCCTCTCTTCCCTGCTCATGCGCTCTCTGCCTCTTTCTAAGATAAATCTTTTTTTAAAAAAGCACCTCTCCAACTCTAAGAGAATGCTGCTGGCTTCTCAAGGAACACATGTAGAGATAATTTTGAAAATGCAGTCAGGTGTGCTAATAGGCACTGGTACAAAGTGTATCTGGAGCACAGAGATGCTCAGAAGGATTTCAGCCAAGCTATGGGGAAGAAAAGGAGATTTCTCTTGCCACTTCTTTTAAATCCCAGGTTTGACAGTGTGCTTCTTTGTATATTTGCTTGCAACTTTAGAACAAAATTTATACTCTAAACATTTCACATGGCCAATATCATGCAAAATGTATTGTAGTGGGTATACACTAGACATGTACAGAATGGTCTCCTCAGCTATCCCTTCTTCGGGAACTGCCCCATGATCCCACCATCCACAGAGTCACAAAAGTGGACCTCTGGGAGTTCTGTCGTAAAATGTAACTCTGCTTTATGACTAGGGAGAGTCACCTGATCTAAACTGTATTGGAGTTTCTTTCCTAGAATTCTAGAACTGAGACCCAGAGGATGAGATTCATTTCTCTGTGAACTGGACCGTATGCCTAGTCCAGAGCTATTGGAAGTTTCATTTCTCATGTGGTTTTAAGAATAAAGGAAACCAGTATAGACACAGAGAGAAGAAACCTTATCCACTTGGAGGAGAAATAAAAGAAAATTCCAATGGCTTTGTACCCTTGGTTCCAGACCCTTCCAGAAGTCACATAGCATTCATGCCTTTAAGCATAAGGGATTTTTTTTGGATCCTTATAATAAAGTTGCATTTTCTGCCTAAGTCAGTTAGAATGGGTTTCTGCAATTAAAAAAAAACTAAATAATTGTAGTAGGCATCTGTTGTTCACTTCCTCAGAATTCTTCTTTGACCCCTGTCTACCTGCCTTGTCCTTTTCTACCAGCGTCTAGATACTACTTTGGGGGAACTTTTTTTTTTTTAATGTTTTTAGCCATTGTGGTGGGTTGAAGTGAGTGGGATCGACTTCACCCTCAGGCCCAGGGAAAGACCTTCTGCAAAGCCTGCACTCTTGCTTACAGTGATTGGTTTCAGAGTAGGTCTGTGACCGGGCACTTAAGTGGATGGCTTGAAGAGATGCTAAGTGAGAAATTCTGGGAGAAATACCCCACTGTCATTTGACTAGAGATGTTCCCACTTCTTCCAAACAATGTGGCAGGAGAATGCAAAGCTAGAGGTGCTGTAGATCTTCCTATCGTGGAGGAAGCCCGACAGCGGACAAAGTTGGCCCAAAGGAGGAGCTGAGAACACAGAGAAACAGATACATGGTGGCTTCATGGGTCAAATCATGACTGAAGTCACCACTGAGTCTGTACATTTATTTATTCCTCTTTATTTTATTTATTTTGATTTGAGTTATTTGAGTCAGACTTGCTACTTCTAAACAAAAACATCATAACCAACAACAATGCATTCAGAATATTTTCCCCAGGTCCTTGATTTTTTTTTTTCTCTCTAACATCTTGGCCTGAAAAACCTCCTGATTTATAGACCCTGGGTTTATACATTCAGTCACTTCTGTTGTCCTTTTGAAATGTTGACCTGATAGTCTTGCTCTTACTTACATGTTACAATGAGACTACATTTGGACAGTGGACAGTCCACAGTACCAATGAAGAACAGAATGTTTGAGGTGAGGCAAGAGAATGAGATGTACTGTTTTGATCAGGGTTATCTTAATACAATACTTAATAAGTATTATGTACTTAGAAATCGAGTAACCTCAGAAGCTTTAGTTTCCAGACCTTTTTATTATGTGTGTGAATATTTTCAACTAATAGTTTTAGGTTTTTTAGGCTTAAGGATTGAAAAGCTTTCTGTCAAGGCATGTTGTAGATAAAATTGCACCTCCTAAAGCAGGATAACCTGCTCCACAAAATGTTAAATTATGTCTTTAACTTAGACAGCCATTTGTCATAGGAAGGGGTGATAAATGCTTTTGATAAACTCATTTTTTTAAAAGATTTTATTTATTTATTTGAGAGAGAGAGGAGCAGAGGGGGAGGGAGAGGAAGAGGCAGAGCGTCTCTAGTAGACTTCTCACTGAGCACACATCCATTCAGGGCTCGATCTCATGACCCTGAGATCATGACCTGAGCTGAAACCAAGAGTTGGGTGGTCGACCAACTGAGCCACCCAGGCACCCCCATTTTTGATAACTTTAAATCAAACTGTCCCTCTAGAAAATGGTCAGATATTCTATGATTGAGCTAGTCTTCCTATCCAGTGAGGTTGCCTCTGAGGATTCTTGTGAGTAAATTATGTATTCTCTTGTCATCCCCAAGCATTGGACCTCCATTACACTGCTGGGGGCTCTCAAAATTCTCAAGTTTCCTGAAAATAGAGACAAGTTAAAATTCTCTTCCCTTGCCTTCCTCCTTCTCCTTCATCTCTCTCTCTCTCTTTTTATCTCTCTCTTCCTTTCTTTCTCATTTTAGATGGGTTTAGATGACCGGCTGGATTTTGATGGAAGGAAGGCCAAGGGTAAGTGCTGGAGAGAGGACCAGCTCTTGTGATGAAGTGAAGTGGAGATTTTTTAAATTGTGGTGAGAACATTTAACATGAGGTCTACCCTTCTCACAACATTTTAAGTGTATAATACAATATGGTTAACTATAGGAACTCTATTGTACAGAGGCTCTCCAGAACTTATTCATCTTGCATGACTGTAACTTTATACCCATCGAATAGCAACTTTCCATTTCCCCATCCCCCAGCCACTGGCCTCTAACATTCTACCCTCTGCTTTTATGAGTTTGACTATTTTAGGTATCTCATAGAAGTGGAATCATGCAGTATTTGTCTTTGTGAGAC
The DNA here is from genome assembly GCF_002007445.2 of Ailuropoda melanoleuca. NCBI lineage: Eukaryota > Metazoa > Chordata > Mammalia > Carnivora > Ursidae > Ailuropoda > Ailuropoda melanoleuca. Next base: position 108,747,762 of record NC_048225.1, read on the forward strand.
TAGTTTATTTTACTTAGCATAGTATCCTCCAGCTTCAACCATGATGCATGTGGCAGGATTTCAAGAAGTAGAGATTTTTAATAAGAGTAACTGCCATCTGCTGATGCTGGTGTTCATACTTCACAGGTTGTGGTAGAGGTTGGATGCTTTCTCCCCTCCGTCTATAACAAACCCCCTGGCTTTTAGCTGGGCACACCTGCAGAAGTGGTGTGTGCAACTTCCAGAAAATGTCCTTAAAGACTAGGAGCATGCCTTTCTTTTCTGCTTCTGTCCTCCTGCATGGGATGGGGCCTGAAGGACTGGAGCTCCAGGAGCCATCATGTACTATGAGGGAAGCTTAGGGATTAGGCAACAAGGTAGAAGTAGCCTGACTTTCTGATATTACAAAGGGCCACCTGTGTTCTGGAATGAATCTCCTTGGACACTTGGATGTGAGAGTGAAGGAAACTTATCTTGTTTAAACCACAGTTATTTTTGAAATGCTATTCATAGCTGAAATAAATCCTAACTAATTCTCATATATCATTTCATTTGATCCTGACAATAACTCTCTGAGATAGGTACTATGATTATCTCCATTTGAGGTGAAGAAATCAAGGCCCAGAGAACCTTAGTAAATTTCTCATGGTCACCCAGCTATTGGATGGTAAAGTTGGGATTCTAACAACCCCTCTTAGACAAGTGAACATATTCATCTAATATTAGATTAATTGGACAAAAGAATCCCCGCTGGTCTTATGTCTCTAGTTAGGGTATCTTTCTAATAAGACTACATGAGATGCCCCTCAGCATAGGCAGATAATTCATTGCAAAGCTCTCATCACAGCAGATGCCTGGTAGAGACTACGTGATGTTTTGGTTAGGATGTTTTTGTCTCTGTTACTGAATATTTAATCAAACTGGTTTGAACAATTAAGAAATTTGTTAGCTTACATAAAAGGAGAATCAGACATAGAGCGGTCCTCAGGGTTAGTTGAGTCAGCAGGTAAGTGGTTTTAACAAGAACACAGGGTCTCCCCCTCCTCTGCTCTGTGGCCCAAAGCATTAGCTTCATTCAGAAGTTGGTGCTTTCTGTGGTAAAAAGAAGGCTGCTTGTAGCAATCAGGATTATCCACTTTCTTATTCACATCTAGCAGAAAGAGAGCATTTCTTTGTTTTTCTATTAAAATTGAGATAGAACTTTCTTACAAGCTTCCTGCTAACATTTGCCTGTCCAATAGCAATTGGTTCTAGATATAGTCTGAAGGGAAGTGTCAACATATCAATGACAATTGAGGGCATGGGAGTGGGTGAGGTGCAGGGTTGCCTGCTGGCAAACATATCACGTGAGGTTTAGAAAAAGAAACTTCCTCTGGGCCAAATAATTAGGAATCTGCATGGCATCCCTTCCTCCCTGAAGACCAACACTGCTCCTGCCTTAGGACTTCAGCCATAACTAAATTCCCCTCCTCCCAGACCAGGTGCCTCTGTACAGGACACTCCCCTCATCATCAGAAGTCGCAACAGAGATCAAATGGCCCAGGGAAGTGGTAGCCTGAGCAAAGGAGAGGTCCTTGGTCAAAACTGCAAGGAAGACATTTTTTTTTCATTGACGAGTCCAGAACCGTAGTGATGGCCCTACTATGACAGCAGCAGTCCACAGCAGAGCGGGTCCATCACCTCCATCATCCTAAATACTGTCCCTTGGTTAACACAGGCCTGATACTGCATGCTACAGTAAACTGTCCACTTACGTCCACCTGAAATCCTAGGTCTTTTTCATATGAACTCCTTCTCAGATACATACATCCCTATCAGGCAAAGAGGTTTGGAAGAAGAGCCTGTAAGTAAGAAATAGAGACCAAGATGGTGAGACCGCAGAGTCAGGGGAGTGGCCAAGAGAATCAAATGCTTCAATCTGGGGGTTTACTAATGGTGTGTGGCCTGTCCCTGTCTGTGTGTGATAATCACCTTCCTCTCACATTGAGGGTATGCTGATATATTTCACCTCATGATCATATTGCCAGCATCTCGAAGGTATTCACCAAACATAACTTTGCTGTGTGGAGGGTGAGTGTCTATCCCTATAACCTGGTGCTCTGTCTCTCTGAAATAGTGAAATGCATGGAATGCTGTCACTTTCCCGATGCACTGCTATCAGCATTCCGGCTGCCTCCTCCACTGAGTTTCTCTTGTTGGTTCTCTCCTCCCAAGATGCAATGCTCCTCTACCAGCCCCCGAAAATTCTTGCCTTCCGTTTTTTGGCAAAAAGAAGAGGGTGTGGGCTATAGGAGGTTGCAGTCTCCACCTGTGCCTATAAAGGGGGGTCGCTGATGGGAGTACTGGGGGAATAGTGCCCTCGTAGCCCCAACAAATGGCCCTCTGGTTTTGTGCCCAAAGGCAGGCTCTGGGGAGAGAATTAAAATCTCTCATTCTTTTCAGGCAGACAGTTTTGTTCTTTCTCGGTTTGTAAACCATGTGTCATCAAAAGATTGTGATTCCTAAATTAGCTTCATGGTGTGCTGGGGCAGCTGAATTTCCTCTTAGACTCTGGCGATGGATTGCCTGTCAATCATAGGTCTTGGTGTCATGTGTTTTTCCTCTTACTGTCTTCACGGGCACCTTAGGGAACATTGTGAGACATTGCTTCTGAGAATGCTAGCCGAAGGTCGTTTAAAACTGGTCTTCGCCACAGTATTTAGATAACTGCATCTGTAAAACCATTTAAAATGTTTCTGTTTAGAAATGAAAAGAAGTCTCATTACTAGTTTGACTAGATGCCTATTTAAATGACTAATGCCACCTCAGCTTAATTACTGATCTCCCTATTTGAAGTTAATATGTAATTTTTAAACCAAACTTTCTCTTCAACACTAAAAAAATTGCTGCCTGGTTTCTATATAAATTAAAAAGTATCTCAAGTGACTTGCCTGTACCCATACCTCTTTATCAAAGCTTACCTGATATCAGCACTTACTGTACCAGAATTTCCTTTTAGCCTTCCTCAAAGGCTAGAATTGTAATATATATAAATATAACACATATGTATTATACACATGTAAATGTATATGACATATAAAACATGTGTATATATGTATATAATATACATATATTTAATACATATGTTATATATAAAAATATATATTTGCTTTTACTTCTTCCAGAATATTGATTGCATCTTCTTTCACATTTCTGTCCCTACTGATATCACTCTAGCTTCAGTTTTTATTTTTTCTTATCTCCACAATTGTAATCTGTCTTTCTTGTAATTTCTTCTAATCTCAATTTACACAGCTAGATCAGACTTTTGGGGAACAATTCTCATCTTGCTACTCTCTTGTACAAAAATGGTTTTTAAAAAGTTCCCTATATTTCTTTAACAATAAAGTATAAAATCTTTAGCAACATGTTTTTGGATACGCCATGTCCTATGGCCTCCTAACTCTTATTTGATATTTCTCTAGCATTTTGAATTATATGACCTGATCTTATTTTTTCAAAACTTTCTTCTCCCTTAGCTTCTAGAACAGCATTTTCTCCTGACTCCACCGGTATCTCTGTTAACTGCTCCTCAGTCTCTTTTGCTGAACCTCAATGTGCCTCTCAAATCTTGATATACTGTAACAGAGGCTTGGCTTCTTCTGTTATTCTCCACACTATAGGCTGTTCCTAGGGAAGCTAACTTTTTCTTCAGCACTAACTTGCGTGTACACAGTGAGGACTCCAGAGTCTTAGTCTTCAGGCCTGACTTATCTACCTGGTTCCAAACATGTGTTTTCAGATGTCTGGTAAAAAAAAAATCATATGCTTATGTCTTCCATTAAAATGACTCTTTCAATGGCTGAAGGTAGTTTCATTATTAAATTGGGGGAATCCATTCTTCTTGTATGTAAATGATATGTAAATAACCTATAATTGTAAATCAAATTTCCATAATTATGAAGAAGGAAGAAGAACAGTGGCAAGTGGGCTTTCCTTTTGATTTCGGCACTTATTTGCGTATAACCTTAAAAATGTCACTTACATTCATGGGTCCTCAGTTTGATATCTTTAAAATATTGACTAATCTAGTTGAGGCAGCTGGTGTGGTAGGAAATGGCCTGAGTCCGAAGGCTTGTCTTGGTTCTGTTCCACATGAGCAAAGTGACATTGGTGAGTCATTTTCCCTCTCTAGTTTTTTCTTATGAAATAAGAAGATTGAATTAGTTATTTAAAAGACCTTTCTATGTACCACTATCCTATTGTAAGATACATTCAATTCTGAAAATGCCTTGCAAACTGTTAGGTATTATACAGTTCTAAGGTACCATTAAGAGTACAAACAATCAGGGTGCCTGGGTGGCACAGTTGGTTAAGCGACTGACTCTTGGTTTCGCTCAGGTCTGATCTCAGGGTCATGAGATTGAGCTCCCTGTTGGGCTCCATGCTCAGCGTGCAGTCAGCTTGAGTTTCTCTCTCCCTCTCCCTCTGCCCCACCCCCAGCTCTCTCTCAAATAAATTAATAAGTCTTAAAGAAAGAGAATGAAGGGGGGGTAAACAGAAGGGGGAATGAACCATGAGAGACTATGGACTCTGGGAAACAAACTGAGGGCTTCAGAGGGGAGGGGGGTGGGGGACTGGGATAGGCCGGTGCTGGGTATTAAGGAGGGCACATATTGCATGTTGCACTGGGTGTTATACGCAAATAATGAATCATGGAACACTACATCAAAAACTAAGGATATGCTGTATGTTAACTAACATAACATAATGAAAAATTATTACTAAAAAAAAGAGTATGAACAATCAAGTTGGCAGTGAAGATGAGGGGCTAAATCATCAAGAACTGATAAGCTTCTGGGTTCTGTTAGGATCTACAGTGATGGACTCATTTGAGTTCATGAGCAATTTTTAAGTTAGAATCACTGAATTATTATTTACTATCAGTATAATCACCAGTATTTATTGTTCATAATAATTTAGTGTTGGCAGCATAATTATTAGTAGTATACTTCTAATACTGCATACTGTAGTATATGCTACACCTACTGAGAATACAGATACCATTTTTTATTGTTTCTCTTACTTCTAGCAGGTTGACTTTTAATAGGTGTCAGCAAGCTTTTCTGTTTTAAATAAATGAGATTATATACTACAAGTTGAGCACAAGAAGGAACATTTGAAATAGGAAAGTATAAAAATCTAGTAAGAGATAAAGGGAACTATATCCTGTAGAAATCTTATAATACGGTAAAGAGATCAGTTGCTATATGACACAGAATTCTCAAAAGTTTTATAGGGGAAAAGAGATTCTAACCCTTCTGGATTTATGTGACTTCCCTATTCATATTTTCTTTTCTTTTTTTTTTTAAAGATTTTTTATTTATTTATTCAACAGAGATAGAGACAGCCAGCGAGAGAGGGAACACAAGCAGTGGGAGTGGGAGAGGAAGAAGCAGGCTCAGCGGAAGAGCCCGATGTGGGGCTCTATCCCATAATGCCGGGATCATGCCCTGAGCCGAAGGCAGATGCCTAACCGCTGTGCCACCCAGGCGCCCCCACCTTCATATTTTCTGTTCCATTTAGGCACCAGTTGAACAGTCAAGAGAAGTTTTGTCTTTTTTTCTAGGTAATGGTTATAGAACAGATTTGACAATCACCCTTCCTCCCCCCAACTTCTAGTCTGACCCAGGATGAACAGAGGTGCACACATGCACACATGCTCAGCCTACTTGGAAATGAAATCAGTCCCTTTGGAAGTTTAACCACTCTAGGCAACTTATTTGATACTACATCTGTCATGATTTTATGCAGTTTGGCACTTGCATTATCTATAATGCTAATTTTATAACAATAAAGCAAGATAATTTTAAAACATCCTTACAAAATAAATATCTATGTTTTGTGTGCACGATGCTTACAATATACCTAAAATCTGTTTTTCATCTCATCAAAACTTTTTATTTACTTCCGATGTTTGTTTTGTTTTTAATTCAAACCACAAATCTTTCCTATTTAATCATAGGAATGAAATTATCTGCCTTAAAAAAATACTCTTTTCTTTTATTCCTTATCTATCTGGGCTATGCAGAAGGTGTTCCCTCTGAGACCTGAGTATATGAATTCCTCAGTGATCCCTACCTCACTGATGAAGAGTTCCAGGCAGGTTATTCATTAATTGTTGTCGTCAGTAACCTCAATCCCAGTATTAGCTGTCAGATTCACTGCCAAGCTTCCTTTGTTATTGGCCTAGGTAAGACAAACCTCGGTTTATCTTTCATGACAGCTCATAGGCTGTCTTGGATGCCCTGCCCAGTGAGGAGGCGTGGAATGCCACCCTTCTTTACACGTTGTCATTCCTGATGCCGTGAACCATTTCTCAACTCTTACTTAGTCATTTCCTTTCAACTCCTGGGTAATGTTCGTTGCATTTTTGGGGGCTTGGTTGGGTAGCTAGGTAACGCTGAGATGTGCAGATGGTTTCTTTACATTGTCATTTGCTTTCAAGCAGTTTGCTGTTGAGGAGGGCTACGTGGGTTAAAGATTTATGAGACTGCTTTCAAGATTGTTATCTTTTTGTGTTTCCAGACTCTAGCTAACTAAACGTATTACCATCAGTCATTGGCGGATCACTGGGACTTATCTAAATTTTGTTTAGGGTGGTACTCCCCAGACTGTTGTCCTAGGATGTTTTCACCTTGACCCTTGGGGTCAGAGTAAGGAAGCAGAGAGAGGAGGGGAATGTATTGTTATGACTAGACCTGGAAACCTTGTGCCATCATTAGCATTATTTATGAGGTAGCAGCATGCATGACATCTGTGCCAGATGGTCTGTGAAACGGAGAAAGTATGCATACATTTTATTGTCCAAGTTGGGGTGAATAGTACTGTGTGGATAAGAAGAAATTAGGAATGAGGGGTGCCGGGGTGGTTCAGTCAGTTAAGTGTCTGACTCTTGGCCCAGGTCATGATCTCAGGGTCCTGGGATTGAGCCCTGCATTGGGCTCCATGCTGAGTAAGGAGTCTGCTCAAGATTCTCCCTCTCCCTCTGCCCCTCCCTCCACTCATGTGCTCTCTCTAAAAATAAATAAATAAATAAATAAATAAATAAATAAATAAATAAAATCTTTAAAAAAAAGAAGAAGAAGAAATCAGGAATGAAAGTCCAAGGAATGACTAATATTTGTCTTAAATGACCTAAGAATGTTTTTAAAACTAAATTGGAAATATACAAGTGTGTGGTCTTTTGGTAAAGTCTAATATATACCATTTCTCTTTGGGATACATTTTCTTATTTATTCATTTAACCATATGTCTCAACCCATGTTAAACACTGAGAATAAAAGGGAATTCCTCTGAGGAATTCACAGTCTAATGAAGGGATAGATATACACTTAAATGTAATGTGACAGTGGTTGAACAGTCCTTCTTTAGTCCTGGTGTGTGGTGTTTCCTTTCTACTTCATCTGCCATCAGGGTGACAAAGACTTTCATTCCTTTCAGGGTACGAGGCATGCATATGAATATTCTGGGCCATTGAAGAGGTAATTTCCAAGGTAGCACAATTAAGAAGGGGCTATCCTGGTGAGTGAAAAAGCCACACCCAAAGTGATGGGAAGAGTGGCTAACAACTTCTCAGCTAGGGTGAGAGGTGGTGTTCTCTGGAGTTTTAAGGAAGGTTTGAAGACTTGGGTCACCTTGTAAGCAACAACCTTGCACGGTAATGGATGGCTCCCATGTAATTGTCCTAACCCTGGGTGGGGTTGGAGAGGATGCACGGAAGTTAGAAAGCCAACGTATGCTCTAAAGAAGGGAGTTGGGCCAATTATGTCATCTTCGAATATAATTCTGTGCTACTTCCTTTGTGTCTCCTTTTTGAATTTTTCTTTAACGTGGTGGTTCTGTGCTGTGGGACCTCTGTGGCTGTCTGATGTTTCTCAGATAAAATAAATGCATAAATAAAGCATAGAGGATTACAAAAGGAACCAATTATATTGAAATATCCTAATCAAAATATTTAAAAAAAAAACAGTGATAGAGGAGAATTCCACTTCCTGGAAGGTGGAAAACATTTTATTTTCCTTATTCCTCCCCCTAAATACAACTAAAAGCCTTGGACATTATATATGAAACAAACAAACAAAAAAGACTCTGAAAGGAGGAGAGAAATAGAAAGACCAGCTAGAGACTTTAGAGACCAAGGAATGATATGGTTGTGATTTCCCTAGATTGTCTTTTTGCCTTATATATTCCAGAGCTAAAGCTGGCTACTCAGAAATGTCAAGGCATGCAGACAAAAATGTCCCAATGGAAACTTTCTTTCTTTATAGCCAAAGGAGCAGGAAAGGGAAAGTCTAGCAAGACGGAAAACTTTAAACAATAGGCATTCCACTCCAGCCAAACACCATGGGAAAAAAATCTGTGGCCCCACCCACACCTATGCCGGCAAAGGCTGAATGGGTAGTGTAGTAGAATTCTAGTGGAGAGTTGTGACTTCTACCCTTGCCCAGCAGTAATGATAAGTTTCTCTTCCCCTCAAGTAACAACAGAGACCAAGTCGGAAATTTGGACCTCTAGTCCACCTGAAATAATAAGGCAGCATCTCCTTTCTCCTGCTGGAGCAGTGTCAGATGAAACCAGCTAAAACAGAAAGTTTCAATAGACCCAGAGTCTCATAACAAAATATTCAGAATGTCCAGATTTTTACACAAAATCAGTTGTTGTACCAAGAAACAGGCTAATCTCAGCTTTAATGAAAAAAAAAAAAGACAATCAGTTGATGCCAAAAAAGAGATGACAGAGATGTTAAAATTATCTGGCAAAGATATTAAAGCAACCTTTATAAAAAACACTTCAGTAAGCAATTATGAACATACTTAAAACATAAGAAAAGTAGAAAGTTTCAGCAAAGAGAGAATATAGCAAGAAGAACCAAATGGAAAAGTTAGACATGAGAATTACAAGAACCTACATAAAAACATTCAGTGGATGGGCCCAACAGCAGAACAGATGAGACAGAGGAAACAATCAGTGACCTTGAAGATAAAATAGAAATTATCCAGTTTGAAAAAGTAGAGAAAATGGAGAAAAAAAATGAACAGTGCCTCAGGTACCTGTGGGATTATAACAACAAAAAAAATGAACATTTGTGTCATGAGGACAAAGGGTGAGAGTAAGGCTGAAAAAGTGATGGCTGAAAATGTCCCAATTCAACAAGAGCACTAAACCTACATAATCAAGAAGGCAAGTGGATCACAAAAAGGATAAACCCATAGAAATCCACATCAAAATGTATCATACACATACTTCTAAAACTAAAAACAAAAGCAAAATCTTGTAAGGAGTGACAAAGAATGACTTTACTCACAGGGAGAAAGCAATGTGAATGACAGGAGATTTATCAGAAATCATGGAGGCCAAAGAAAGTGACATGTCATTTTTAAGTGCTGGAAGAAAAGAATTGTCAACCCCAAATTCTATATCCAGTCCTTTAGGAATGAAGGAGAAATCAAGATATTCTCTGATGAATGAAAACTAAGACCATTTGTCACTATTAGAACTACTTACAGTTCTTATCTCATGTAAGCAAGGGGAAGACAGGCATATCGATAACCAACTCAAAACATCAAGGAGCAAAAGAGAGTTTAATATTAAAAATCAGGTGTTGGGGGGCGCCTGGGTGGCTCAGTCGTTAAGCGTCTGCCTTCAGCTCGGGGCGTGATCCCGGAGTTCTAGGATCGAGACCCACATCAGGCTCTTCCACTGGGAGCCTGCTTCTTCCTCTCCCACTCCCCTTGCCTGTTTCCCTCTCTCGCTGGCTGTCTCTCTGTCTGTCAAATAAATAAATAAATAAAATCTTTAAAAAATAATCAGGTGTGGAGAGAGGTTAAGATGGCGGAGGAGTAGGGGACCCCTTTTTCAGCCGGTCCCCTGAGTTGAGCTGGATAGGTACCAGACCAGCAGGAACATCCACGGAATCAGCCTGAGACGCATCCAGATCCATCTGGATCTCTACAAATGAACATCTCCAGCGCTGAGNGGCGGAGGAGTAGGGGACACCTTTTTCAGCCGGTCCCCTGAGTTGAGCTGGATAGGTACCAGACCAGCAGGAATATCCACGGAATCAGCCTGAGACGCAGGAAGATACATCTGGATCTCTACAAATGAACATCTCCAGCGCTGAGTATCGAGGTACGAAGCGGGGAGCCGTGAAACCGCGCACAGATATCGGAAGCTAAACAGAAGGGGGAGGGAGCCGCCGTGTCAGGGCGCCGGGAAGCGGTAGCCACCTGCACGGGGGAGCGGACGGACCGCAGACCCGCACGCTTGAGACAGCAGACTGAGAAGGGAGCTCAGGGAGCCCTCGCAAGAAGGCTGGCGGTTGGCGGGCCACCTGCACGGGGGAGCAGGCAGACTCGCGGACGGCACCCGCGAGACAACAGACTTAGAACGCGAANTGGCCTCGGCCACAGAATTAATACATATGGATGTATCCCAATTATCAGAAATGGAATTCAGAGCAACAATGGTCAAGATGATGAGTAAACTTGAAAAAAGCATCAGAGAAAGCGTTGCTGAGAATATAGAATCCCTAAGGGCAGAAATGAGAGCGAATCTGACAGAAATTAAAAACTCAGTGGGCCAAATACAGTCAAAACTAGAGGCTCTGACGGCCAGGGTCACCGAGGCAGAGGAACGCGTTAGCGAATTGGAGGATGGGTTAGTAGAAGAAAAAACGAAAATAGAAGCTGGTCTTAAAAAAATCCACGCCCACGAATGTAGATTACGGGAGATTACTGACTCTATGAAACGATCCAATGTCAGAATCATCGGCATCCCTGAAGGGGTGGAGAAAAACAGAGGTCTAGAAGAGATATTTGAACAAATTGTAGCTGAAAACTTCCCTAATCTAGCAAGGGAAACAAGCATTCGTGTCCAAGAGGCAGAGAGGACCCCATCCAAGCTCAACCAGGACAAACCTACGCCACGGCATGTCATAGTGCAATTCGCAAATATTAGATCCAAGGATACAGTATTGAAAGCGGCCAGGGCAAAGAAATTTCTCACGTACCAAGGCAAAGGTATCAGGATTACGTCAGACCTGTCTACAGAGACCTGGAATGAGAGAAAGGCTTGGGGGGGCATTTTTAAAGCTCTTTCAGAGAAAAACATGCAGCCAAGGATCCTTTATCCAGCAAAGCTGTCATTCAGAATTGATGGAGAAATAAAGACGTTCCAAAATCGCCAATCATTAACCAATTTCGTAACCACGAAACCAGCCCTACAGGAGATATTAAGGGGGGCTCTATAAAGGTAAAAAGGCCCCAAGAGTGATACAGAGCAGCAAGTCACAACCGATACAAAGACTTTAAAGAGAAATGGCATCATTAAAATCATATCTGTCAATAATCTCTATCAATCTAAATGGCTTAAACTCTCCCATAAAACGCCACAGGGTTGCAGATTGGATAAAAAGACATGACCCATCCATTTGCTGTCTACAAGAGACTCATTTTGAACCCAAAGATGCATTCAGACTTAGAGTAAGGGGATGGAGTACCATCTTCCACGCAAATGGACCTCAAAAGAAAGCTGGAGTAGCAATTCTCATATCAGATAGACTGGATTTTAAACTAGAGGCCATAGAGAGAGATACAGAAGGGCACTATATTATTCTTAAAGGAAGTATTCAACAAGTGGATATGACAATTATTAATATATATGCCCCCAACAGGGGAGCAGCAAGATACACAAGCCAACTCTTAACCAAAATAAAGAGACATATAGATAAGAACACAGTAATAGTAGGGGACCTCAACACCCCACTATCAGAAATAGACAGAACACCCTGGCAAAAACTAAGCAAAGAATCAAAGGCTTTGAATGCCATACTCGACGAGTTGGACCTCATAGATATATATAGAACACTACACCCCAGAACCAAAGAATACTCATTCTATTCAAATGCCCATGGAACATTCTCAAGAATAGATCATGCTCTGGGACACAAAACAGGTCTCAGCCAATACCAAAAGATTGAAATTATCCCCTGCATATTCTCAGACCACAACGCTCTGAAATTGGAACTCAACCACAAGGAAAAACCTGGAAGAAACTCAAACACTTGGAGGCTAAGAACCATCCTGCTCAAGAATGACTCGATAAACCAGGAAATCAAAAAACAAATTAAACAATTTATGGAGACCAACGAGAATGAATACACAACGGTCCAAAACCTATGGGATACTGCAAAGGCAGTCCTAAGGGGGAAATACATAGCCATCCAAGCCTCACTCAAAAGAATAGAAAAATCTAAAATGCAGTTTCTATATTCTCACCTCAAGAAACTGGAACAGCAACAGAGGGACAGGCCTAACCCACTGACAAGGAAGGAGTTGACCAAGATTAGAGCAGAAATCAATGAATTAGAGACCAGAACCACAGTAGAGCAGATCAACAGGACTAGAAGCTGGTTCTTTGAGAGAATCCATAAAATTGATAGACCACTGGCAAAACTTGTCCAAAAACAAAGAGAAAGGACTGAGATTATTAAAATTATGACTGAAAAGGGAGAGGTCACGACCAGCACCATTGAAATTGCAAGGATTATTAGAAACTTTTATCAACAGCTATATGCCAAAAAACTAAACAATCTGGAAGAGATGGAGGCCTTCCTGGAAACCTATAAACTACCAAGACTGAAACAGGAAGAAATAGATTTCTTAAATAGGCCAATTAACTATGAAGAAATTGAGTCAGTGATAAACAACCTTCCAAATAATAAAACTCCAGGCCCAGACGGTTTTCCTGGGGAATTCTACCAAACATTCAAAGAAGAAATAATACCTATTCTCCTAAAGCTATTTCAAAAAATAGAAACAGAAGGAAAGCTACCAAACTCATTCTATGAGGCTAATATTACCTTGATCCCCAAACCAGGCAAAGACCCCCTCAAAAAGGAGAATTACAGACCGATTTCTCTAATGAATATGGATGCCAAAATCCTCAACAAGATCCTTGCTAATAGAATCCAACAGTACATTAAAAGGATTATCCATCATGACCAAGTGGGATTCATACCTGGGATGCAAGCATGGTTCAACACTCGCAAATCAATCAATGTGATACATCATATCAACAAGAAAAGACTCAAGAACCATATGATCCTCTCAATTGATGCAGAAAAAGCATTTGACAAAATACAGCATCCTTTCCTGATTAAAACCCTTCAGAGTGTAGGAATAGAGGGTACATTTCTCAATCTCATAAAAGCCATCTATGAAAAGCCTACTGCAAGCATTATTCTCAATGGGGAAAAGCTGGAAGCCTTTCCCTTAAGATCAGGAACACGACAAGGATGCCCACTCTCGCCACTATTATTCAACATAGTACTAGAAGTCCTTGCAACAGCAATCAGAAGACAAAAAGGGATCAAAGGTATCCAAATCGGCAAAGAAGAAGTCAAACTGTCTCTCTTTGCAGATGACATGATACTCTATATGGAAAACCCAAAGGAATCCACTCCCAAACTATTAGAAGTTATAGAACAATTCAGTAAGGTGGCAGGATACAAAATCAATGCCCAGAAATCAGTTGCATTTCTATACACGAATAACGAGACTGAAGAAAGAGAAATTAGGGAATCCATCCCATTTACAATAACACCAAAAACCATGCGTTACCTTGGAATTAACTTAACCAGAGACGTAAAGGACCTATATGCTAGAAACTATAGATCACTTTTGAAAGATATTGAGGAAGACATAAAAAGATGGAAAAATATTCCATGCTCATGGATTGGAAGAATTAACATAGTTAAAATGTCCATACTACCCAGAGCAATCTACACTTTCAATGCTATCCCGATCAAAATACCGAGGACATTTTTCAAAGAACTGGAACAAATAGTCCTTAAATTTGTATGGAACCAGAAAAGGCCCCGAATCTCCAAGGAACTGTTGAAAAGGAAAAACAAAGCTGGGGGCATCACAATGCCGGATTTCGAGCTGTACTACAAAGCTGTGATCACAAAGACAGCATGGTACTGGCACAAAAACAGACACATCGACCAATGGAACAGAATAGAGAACCCAGAAATGGACCCTCGGCTCTTTGGGCAACTAATCTTTGATAAAGCAGGAAAAAACATCCGGTGGAAAAAAGACAGTCTCTTCAATAAATGGTGCTGGGAAAATTGGACAGCTACATGCAAAAGAATGAAACTTGACCACTCTCTCACACCATACACAAAAATAAACTCCAAATGGATGAAAGACCTCAATGTGAGACAGGAATCCATCAAAATTCTAGAGGAGAACATAGGCAACAACTTCTATGACATCGGCCAGAGCAACCTTTTTCACGACACATCTCCAAAGGCAAGAGAAATAAAAGATAAAATGAACTTATGGGACTTTATCAGGATAAAGAGCTTCTGCACAGCCAAGGAAACAGTCAAAAAAACTAAGAGACAGCCCACGGAATGGGAGAATATATTTGCAAAGGACACCACAGATAAAGGACTGGTATCCAAGATCTACAAAGAACTTCTCAAACTCAATACACGAGAAACAAATAAACAAATCATAAAATGGGCAGAAGATATGAACAGACACTTTTCCAATGAAGACATACAAATGGCTAACAGACACATGAAAAAATGTTCAAAATCATTAGCCATCAGGGAAATTCAAATCAAAACCACACTGAGATACCACCTTACGCCAGTTAGAATGGCAAAGATAGACAAGGCAAGAAACAACAATTGTTGGAGAGGATGTGGAGAAAGGGGATCCCTCCTACATTGTTGGTGGGAATGCAAGTTGGTACAGCCACTCTGGAAAACAGTGTGGAGGTCCCTTAAAAAGTTAAAAATTGAACTACCCTATGACCCAGCCATTGCACTACTGGGTGTTTACCCCAAAGATACAGACGTAGTAAAGAGAAGGGCCATATGCACCCCAATGTTCATAGCTGCATTGTCCACAATAGCCAAATCATGGAAGGAGCCGAGATGCCCTTCAACAGATGACTGGATTAAGAAGCTGTGGTCCATATATACAATGGAATATTACTCAGCTATCAGAAAGAACGAATTCTCAACATTTGCTGCAACATGGACGGCACTGGAGGAGATAATGCTAAGTGAAATAAGTCAAGCAGAGAAAGACAATTATCATATGATTTCTCTCATCTATGGAACATAAGAACTAGGATGATCGGTAGGGGAAGAAAGGGATAAAGAAAAGGGGGGTAATCAGAAGGGGGAATGAAACATGAGAGACTATGGACTATGAGAAACAAACTGAAGACTTCAGAGGGGAGGGGGTGGGGGAATGGGATAGACTGGTGATGGGTAGTAAGGAGGGCATGTATTGCATGTTGCACTGGGTGTTATACGCAACTAAATGAAGCATCAAACTTTACATCGGAATCTGGGGATGTACTGTATGGTGATTAACATAATATAATAAAATTAAAAAAAAATCAGGTGTTGGGCATTCTATTTCAGCTTTCATAGTAAAATAAATAATCCAATTAGAAAATGAACAAAATGACATGAGCAAAAGACACAAGCAGACATTTCACCAGAGAGGATATACAGATGCAAGTAAGCTCATGAAAAGATACTCAACATCATTAGCCTTTAGGGAAATGCAAATTAAAACTGCAATGAGATATCATTACATACCTACTGGGATGGCAAAAGTAAAACATTGTTTTCACAACAAATGCTTGTGAAGATGGGAAAAACTGGATCACTCATACGTATGTATATTGCCGGTGAAGATGTAAAATGGCATAGCCACTCTAAAAACAGTATGGCGGTTTTCTTACATAACTAAACATGCAACTACTGTATGACCCAGCAATTGCACTCTTCAGCAGTTATTCCAGAGAAATGAAGACTTATGTTGATACAGCAACTGATACATGAATGTTTACAGCAGTTTTATTTATAAGAGTCAAAAGTGGAGGCAATCCAGATATATTTCAATGGCTAAATGGTTAAACAGATGGTGTTGGACTCATACTATGGAATACTACTCAGTAATAAAAGGAAAAACCACTGATGCATGCAACGTCTTGGAGGAATCTCCACAGTATTATGCTTAGTGAAAAATTCTGTCCCCAAAGTATACACACTGTAGTATTCCATTTATATGACATTCTAGAAATGGCAAAATTATAGAAATGGAGAGATTAGTGGTTTCTAGGGTTTAAGGATGGAGTAGGGTGGGAGGGAAGCTTATGTGACTATAAAAGGGCAACACAAGATCCTTGTGGAGATGGAGATGTTCTGTATCTTGACTGTATCAATGTCAATATCCCAGTTATGATATTTTACTATCATTTTGCAAGATGTCACCATTGGGGGAAACTGGGTAGAGAATACATAGGGTCTCTCTGTGTTGTTTCTTGCAATTGTTTATATGAGTCAACAATTTCTCAAAACATTTACTTAAAAAACTGTAATGGAATAATATTTATGCTTCTTTATTAACACTTTAAAAAAGATCTAGTGGTAGTTTTAATTACTATTAATATTTGGAAGTAATGATGAATGATGAATGCAATATCTTCACCAACTGTAGTGTGACATAAAAGTATCTGTGCTTTCTATCTGTTACAGAATCACATGTCTTGCTCCTGCTATTGTGGTTTGTTGCTTAGATTCACAATGGAAGGAAATGCTAAATTTATTTGGAAGTTAGTGAAAATAAAAATGCAATTCTTTCCTCTCCAAGGACACAGACCCCCAAAAGGTCTGCTCCCAAGCAGAGGTTCAAAATAATAAACAAACAAACAAACAAAGACACTGGTTAAGATATAGAGTTCTCTTTCCTACATTGGAACAATCCTACATCTTGCCCAAAGCAATGAGAATGTTTCTGATTGACAGGGGAAATATCTCTATAAGCAAGTACAGAAGAGAAAAGATTAATGTTTTGGAATAGATAGCTCAATAAGAATGCTGTATTCTCTGAAGTTGGACTTAGTTTGTGGGGGTATGGGTAAAATGCACCAAAAAGGTCAGAATCGTTGGTAAATATGGGACCATTATGGTGCCTCCCTCAGGAAAATGGTGAAGAAAATTGAAATATGCCAGTATGCCAAGTACACTTGCTCCCTCTGTGGCAAAACCAAGATGGAAAGAAGAGCTGTGGGCATCTAGCACTGTGGCTCCTCCATAAAACAGTAGCCGGTGGTCCCTGGACCTACACCACCTCTGCCCTCACAGTAATGTCTACCACCAGAAGACTGAAGAAATTGAAAGACCAGTAGAATCTCCACCCTTTGAAACATTGCTAGCTTATAATATGTAACAACAACAACAACAACAACAACAACAACAACAACAAAAGCTACTATGGGAGGTGTCAACAAAATAACTTGGGAGATCAGATGAAGTATTCACTCTGCCTCAGGTTTGTCTGTGAAGTTTTAAAGAAATCAAAGCTTTATCAAGAATTTGAAGAAGGGGGGCGCCTGGGTGGCTCAGTCATTAAGCATCTGCCTTCGGCTCAGGGCGTGATCCCGGCATTCTGGGATCGAGCCCCACATCAGGCTCCTCCACTAGGAGCCTGCTTCTTCTTCTCCCACTCCCCCTGCTTGTGTTCCCTCTCTTGCTGACTGTTTCTCTCTGTCGAAAAAATACATTTTTAAAAAATCTAAAAAAAAAAAAAGAATTTGAAGAAGGAATAAAGAAATCTCAGGCAGAGGAAAGAAGGGCATTTCAGGCAGAAAACAATGTGTGGCAAGACCTGCGGCGTGGAGCCACCTGAGAAGCTTGTGCTGTCAAGGAGTGTTGAGATGTCTGCTTTGATGGCAGGCCAGGGTGCCTTAGTGGAGAGTGAAGGGTATAATTTAAGAAACTATCAAAGAAAGCTGGCAAAGTAATTGAACCAGAATGAGAAGAGCCTGCTAATAGATCTGCAGCTGATTGTATAAATGTTATGGGGTTGCTGAACAGGCTTTTATAGATGGAGAAATAAAGATGGAGATTGGACTTGATTTGAGGAGGGGAAGGGGAGTTAAATTTGGATGCCTCCGTGTGCTAGCACAGTGGTAAGTACAATGCATGCAATGCTGCTTAGATTTCTTAAAATCGTTTCTAGCATTGATATAATTTACAAGTAAGAAGACAAACTGAGAGAGCGTCAGTATTGTCCCAGAGGCTGAACAACTAATTAAAATGGTGGAATCAAGATGATAACTGAAGACTGATCCATCTTTCAGCTCCATGTTCTTTCCACCCCTCTCCTCAGGTAGGATGAACTGGAGCGAGGCCAGTCTGAAGGTGGGAGAACTTTCAGGAGAAAGTCTAGTCAGGAATCCAGCTTTGAGGTGGTAAGAGCCTGCCCAAAGGCAGACTGTCTTCATGCAATTGTTTGTTTTTTTAAGAAAAATGGTGTTATCCTGGAATTACTTAAATGCTATTGTTGTTGGTTTCTTTGCAGAGATTTAAGGAGTAGAGCTGCGAGGCAATCTGAGGTTTAGTGACTCAGTAATGTGAGTGGGTGAGGTTTCCAACTTTACAAAAAGGTATATAGTGGCAGGTTTTTAGCCTAGGGGATGGAGTGGGTGGTGATAATGTCAGGAACATGATAGGGCACTAGAGAAAGAAGCAGGATGCTACCTGAGGAAATAAACCATTAACAAATAATCAGAAGGACATTAGCCTGGAGTATCAGAATAACATTAGCAAAAAAATGTGGATAAACCTGGTATCCTTAGTGATTTGAGAAATACCACAAGGAATTTTTAATTTTTAGAACTTAAAAAAAACTGAGTGTATTACGTTGGTCCAAAAATTATCCTTTTTATGGGTAAAAATTATTTGGGAATTAATAAAAAGTTAGGGCTTAGCAGAATGAAACAAGGTTTAAAACTCTTAGTTAAAGAGGATTTGTTGTTGCAAAGCAGAACCAGGCTTTGGTTTAACTGGTCAGTCAACACAAGTTTAGGGAACATCTAACAACACTACACAGCTAAAATGTGCCTTCCCAGACCACCCTGTCTCTTCCCTATCTGACTGATTAGCTTATTTCTTTCATAGCCATTTGTCATAATCTAGAATTATCTTGTTTATTCACTTGTCCATTATCTATTGATTCCAGTGGAATGTCAGTTCCACAGGGGCTGGAAACCTCTCTCTTAATTATTCAGTGTGGTGTTCCCAGTGCTTTGCAGACAGTATGTACTCAGCAGGTTTTTGTTGAATGAAGGATTGGAGGCAGACTGATAAACTGGTGTGCCTGTGGAATGTGAGTTGGGGCTTGAAGAATATATAGGATACAGGTAGGATAAAATGGAGTAGGGGGCCTGTCCAGACAGGAGGTCAATGAGAGTGAAATGATGGTGGCTTTGCTTTGGGGGATAGGGAGGAGAGTAGATGGACTAAAGCAGTGATTTTATGTTAGATTGTTTGGGGAAGAATTAAAATTGTTAGGATAGGGCTACATTTCAAGGAATATCCAAAGCCAAGCAGGATTTTAGAGCCAGAAGAGATTTTAGAGATCCAGTCAATTCCATACAGATGTAGTTGAGAGGTGCCAGGCCCCAGGTTAACCAGATGGTTAATGCTGTTGTAACCAGAATCTCATTCTGTTGACTTCCAACCCAGTGCTCTTTCTGCACTACTTGGGATATAGGGAGGCAATGAAACTTTTTGAATGGAGCAAAATATGTAAGTAAATTGGCATTTATGAGGGATAATCTGCTTCCATGTGTAGGATGAGTTTTAAAGAGGAAATTCTAATTCCAAGAGAACAGGCAACAGACTAAGAAGAAAGGCCTACATAATGACGGTGGAGGAGTAGAAGGGAGAAGGGCAGGTAATTGATGAAGGACAAACAGGCAGAACTAGATTAAATTGTGCTACTTCCAAAATGGGCCTTTTGTGATAAAATATTTAGCTCTTACCCTTAGAATATTTTTGTTCAGAGACACCTGGCTGGCTCAGTCAGAAGAGCATGTAACTATTGATCTTGGGGTTGTAAGTTCAAGACCCATGTTGGGTGTAGAAATTACTTAAAAATAAAATATTTTTTTAAAAAAAGAATATTTTTGTTCAGTCCACCTAGAATACTTACATGTTTTGCTTTTAACCTTTGCAGAATGCATTTTGAGCGAGGAAGTGTTTATTTTTGTAACAGTTTGTATAAATTCAAAAGAAATGTGTGTTATTGTCTAAGTAGTTGGAATACAAAAATCATACATTAACATAAGGCCTATGTTAAATCATATCAACAGTAATTGAAGACTCATGAAATCAAAGATACAGGATTGAGAACTGCCTTTCCCAAAGCTTGAAAGCTTTGAATTATTTTCCTGTTACTGATAATAACATGATTTCTATTTTGTATTTAAAGCTTACAAATTCTTTCACACCAATTATAGCCTTTGACCCTCACCAGAACTTGAGGCTAAGTGATGAGCTGATTGAGAAAACTGTGGCTCATAGAAGTGACATTTCCACACACAAAACTTCAGGAAGTGGAGCTGCAAATCAAATTTC
This sequence comes from Ailuropoda melanoleuca, assembly GCF_002007445.2. NCBI lineage: Eukaryota > Metazoa > Chordata > Mammalia > Carnivora > Ursidae > Ailuropoda > Ailuropoda melanoleuca. The sequence continues at coordinate 108,768,241 of NC_048225.1, forward strand.
TAAAGCTATTCCTTGCGCTAGACTTATTTGCCCCTTTAATACTTTCCAGCCATGTTTGAACTGATAAAGACAACAATTCATGCAGTCAGGATAAAAATCACGTGCGTTCTGGGTTTCATTTTGCAGTGATCCATTTTGTGACAGCTCCAAGCGCTCACTGAGTCATAGACTGTCTCTTCAGTGACTTCAGAACAATATACCAATACCAGTTCCTCTCAGCATTGTGTAATAGACACCATCGACTGACCACACAGTTTCAGCTTCTCCTTTCTAACAAAAACCTAAATTTTTTCCACTACCCGCCCCTTCCCTAGGCATGATCCTACTCCTAGACTAAAGAGTATTATTGGCTCCTGGTGATTCTATACCCTTTACCCATAATCATTCAAAAACCCAGCATTAAGCCAATCTGTGTATGATTTCTTCTCTGGACTGCTACAAGTTGATCTAATTAGACAAGAAATAACCTTTCCCCCCTATAGTTGGAGGAGCTATCTTTTGGTGTCCATTGCTGTGACTATGATGGAAGTCACTGTGTTGACAAAACTGAAGTATAGAGGAGGAATGAGCGAAAGGGAGTGCCAAATAACATCAGGAGCTCTGAGTGCACTAGGACTGGTATCTACCCTAGCTTTGAATTTCTGTATTTTTCATGCCAGTTTATTGGGGTTTTCTAATACTTGCAGACAAAATCATCCAAGTGCTAGATGTAAGTAAGGAAAACATACAGGGGCAATTCACTAAAGCAGGTCCCTGATGGCAGACATCATAGGTCTTGTCCATTGCTCCATTGGGTACCTGGACCCAATGTTGCATGAAAGCAACATTCTGATTCTAATTCTAATTCTAATAATTCTGGGGGCATCTGGGTGGCTCGGTCTGTTGAGCGTCTGACTCTTGATTTTGGCTCATGATACTCAGGGTTGTGGAGTTGAGCCCTCCATTGGGCTTCGAGCTCAGTGCCGAATCTGCTTGAGATTCTCTCTCTCTCTGCTCCTCCCCCTGCTCATGCTCTCTAAAAAACATAAATAAATACAAAAACAAAATTAAAAAAATAATTATAATGAGCAAAGGAGTTAGTTCTTTTGAGAAGCTGGTTCACTCAAGTCAGGATTTTCGTATTAACTGAGTTAGTGGCTTCCAGTCAACAATATTTACTGATCTCCATCATGTGTAGAAATGATGCACAGTAGTGTTAATATGTAACTCTTAAATAAATAATATTATTATTAAACAGTGTTTGCTAGCACTGCTATAAGCATTTTGGATGTATCAATCCATTTATTTTGAAAAAAATTAAAAGAACAAAAACACCTGTAAGGGAGTCTATTACTCCTCTGTGTTCTAGATGAGAGACAGTGAAGTTAGACCCTGGCTGGCTCAGTCAGAAGAGTATGCGACTCTTGATCTCGGGTTTATGAGTTCAAGCCCCATTTTGGGGGTAGAGATTACTTAAAGAAATAAAAATTTACAGAAATATGTCCATGTCTGGTCACACAGCAAGTAAGAGAGGTGGGATTTGAACTGTTGCAATCTAGCTTCATTGCCTTCATATGGGAAATAGAAGACACTTTTTCTAATTAAAGGCAACATGGTGGTAAAGAATTTTGAGAATCACCAGCTATGAAATGTATCTTGGGTGTTGGAAAAAAAATAAGACAGAAAGTGTAAATTTATTTTGGTTTGTGATATATCATCTCGGACTCAGCCTTTACTGCTATGTTCTCCAGTAAGGTAGCCACTGGCCACATGTGGCTACTGAACACTTCAAATGTGACTAGTGTGCGTTTGAATATGCTGTAAGTGTAAACACACATAGACTTAATAAGACTTAATCTGAAGACTTAATTTTGAAGACTTAAGAAAAAAATATATAATGTATCTCTTTAATAATTTATTATATGGGTCACATGTTGCAATGATAGTACTCTTCTGAGTATGCTGGGTTATATAAAATATACTGTTAAAATCAACTTCACTGGTTTCTTTTTGCATCTTTTAATGTGGCTATAAAATTAAAAATTATGTATGTGGCATATTATTTTTTTTACTGGTTAGCACTACTTTTCTGATTTTATCTTCAGTGTTGTTTCTGGGTTCTTTCTACATTCTCTGGATATTAAAAAAATGATTCAAAGTTCAGGATACTTTATCAATGTTAACATTTTCAATAGTAGATGGATTATTGACTTTTTTTTTCTAAAAATAGTTGTATGAAGACCAAAATTATTTTTGAAATTATTGTTACTAGCCATCCTACAATAGTAATTATCTTACTTGCACTCTTGTGGAATGTTATAGGGTTTGCTAAGCTCTGGAATATGAAAACAAAAGTAGAAGAAACTAAGATAGGGATAGGACTTTAAGTCCTGACATTGAGGTTACCATGCTCAATGGCCACTTCTGTAAAATCACTCTGTATGAGAATGCGCTGGTTTGTGCCAAATGGAGATTTAACGTCATCAACCTCCCTGAGACAGGGCAAAGGTCAACTAACCTGCTTGTGAAAACAAAGCTTTATATCTGGTTTTTCTCAGACTCTACCACAGGTCATGTAAACTGCATATTTTCTTAGTTTTTTCAAAATTGCAGTTTCAAAATGCACGTATTGTAGAAAATTTGTGGTTACATTCCAAAACTAAAGGCTGAGAGGATCATTTGGGATAGAAGTGGAATGGGCCTGTGAGACTGGAAATTACCAATGCATTAAAAAAACAAAACAAAACAAAACAAAGAAACAAGCAAGAAAACCAAGTTCCTTCTCGCCCCATAACAGACGGCAGCAAATAGTTTCTTCTCACTTTCCTATTTGGCTCTTTTCTCTTTTTCATTATTTTGACTTTGATATGACGTCTGTACATGTCTAAGATATACACCAGCTAAATAAACACACAAGCCTCACTCCTAAAGGAAGTTTCCATATAGGTCAGTGCACTTTTTAAACCATATAAATATCAGATTAGCTTGGGATTCCAGAAAATCTAATGTTAGGATCTTATCCAAGAACCACATAGTTTAGTTTTTTTTTCCTCTAAATTTGCAAAGCAAAAATGTGGAGCCAAAATAAAAAGCTTTCAGACTCCTGAAAAAAATTTTTTTGCGAATGAGTTTAGCAAATTTAAATGAAATCATTTATATCACTGCTTGAATTTTTTTTCACTGCATGCATTTTTATGGGAGAGTTTGTGAATCAATCAATCAATCAATGAGCTAATCAATCAATGATCAATGGGTACTGAGTCTCTTTCATGTTTGGAACCTTACCAACTACTCTGAAAATTAAGTAAAATAAGCCAAAATGGTACTGTTATTGACCATTTAGTTGGAAGATAAGACTGACACACCCTTGACAACCTTTCATGGAGGTGAAACTCGATCTGAGCCTTGAGAAATGAGTCAAACTTAAGGGAAGGGAGAGCTGTTCTAAGCAAGGGGGACAATTTGATCTAGTAATGGGAGGAAAATAGTATATCTCATAAACAATAAGAAAATCCAGCATTGGTTGCTTCTGGTCAGTGGTGAGAAATAAGACTGGATAGGCAGAAAAAAAAAATAGTGGAGAATTTTTATCCTTAGGTATTGGAGTTTACCTTGATTTGGGAGATACCAGAGAGTTCACAGATTTCCTGGCCCTAAGAGTGATGTGAGGAGATCCATGTTCAAATGGCAATCTAGTGAATGAATTAGAAGCAGGATGCAGAGCCTGAGGTCTGTTCAGATCCATTTGAGAAAATGGTGACCATGGACTGTAAGCGTGGCTGTAGTAGGAGAAGGGAAGGATGCCCGGGATATCCTGAAGGAAGATTTCATAGAGCCTGTTGAGTAGGCTGGTTGATTATCTAACTGAAGTCTCTCTTTAAGAAAAATAAAGTGTAGCTTTTAGTTTTGAGCTTGCACTTCCAGCTTTTTTGTTCCTGTCCTTCTCAGTAGATGACCATTTCTTCTGCTCCTTCTCATCTTCCTTGCCCAGAGAAAATCTGTGTAAATGTTTGCCAAAAAAACTGAATCAGCAAAATAGTTTTCAAATATACATCCTTACAAAAAATATCTGCCTACAAAAAATGTCATAGTACAATGCAAGATCTAATCTTGCTTTCCCCTAAACTTATAAACAGTTTCTCCACCCTGAACACTCTCCCCTTCATCCTTATTAAATCTGTTCATTCTTTAAATCTCATAAAAAATGCTGCTTCACCTTGTTCCTTGACTGATTCTAGCTAAAGGTATTTGCATTTTTCTTTTAGTAATTAATCACCAGTCATAGCCTGCCTCATGTTTTAACTTTTGTGCATTATTTCGTGAGATAGATTTTTTTTTTTTTAAGTAGGTTCCCCGCCCAGGACAGAGCCCAACATGGGGCTTGAACTCACGACCCTGAGATTGAGACCTAAGCTGAGATCAAGAGTCAGACACTGAACTGACTGAGCCACCCAGGTGCCCCTTATTTTGTGAGATATTTAATGGGTGCCTCTTAGAGAACAATCTGTCTTTCATGTCTTTATATTTATTCCCTCTATGGCATAGACTAGTGTTCCACATAGTGTAGGTAATGTATAATCTGCTATTGTCACATTGAATTATTTATTGGGTGGCATTGCCCTAGTTTAGGCACATGGCATTTCTTGTCTGGGCTATTAATACAGTCTCCTACCTCATCTCCCTGCCTCCAATTCATCCTTCAAATTGCTGCCCAAGTTATTTTTATACATTTTGGTTGAGATTGGTACCTATTGCTTCAAAATAAAATCCCAACCTTTAATATTTTAAACCTTCTATTACCTGGTCCTGGGGTACACTTCTATATCCATCCTGAGTCTTATCCTCCACACAGAGTGTTGTCTGGTCATGCTGGACCATGCACCCAAAATGGCTAATATCGGAACTTTGGTGAATCCTGTCACCTTAAGCTGGAATGTACCTCTTACCCTGTAAGTGATTCCTTTTTTTTTTTTTTTAACCCTTCAGGTCACAGGAAATGCTCTTTTGGGCCGTTACTGTCACTTCAAGGAACTCTAAGCTACTCCTTAGCTAGAATGCCAAAAATAAACCTCATCTCCTTGCCATTGACAACAATAAAAAAACTTGTTTTCCAAAGTTATCAAAAGCATCTAAGCCAGTATACAGAAATCTCCGAGAAGGTCAAAGCTCACTGTTTAATAGTGGCCAAGTTCTCTATATGTCAGACCAACTCCTTTTTTATCTGTGATTGGCCTAACACAAGAAAACAAAGTTAGAAACAGGGTAGTGCCTGGCACAGGGTGGGGCTTACCTGAAGTCCAAATGCGCAATTCACCCCCATCTGTAAGAGAATCACTGCCAGCATTGATCAAACATTGTGGTAAAACAGACAAACACACAAACAAACCCTCTACCAAAGACCCATTTCCTATGAAATTTTGAGTGATCGCTTTAAGCCACGTCATTGAAACTCATCTATTGCCTCCCTATGCTCACACGACAGATAATACACAATTCTTCTATTCTTTTTTTCGGTGGGACTGCATGAAATTGTTGTATTTTGAAACGCTCCTGAGCTTAAAATATATGAAAAAATGAAATACTATCAAAATGAATAGACCAGGGATCCTAAAAGTATGAACTCTGAGAAACTGGAACATTAAGTAATATTTATTTGTGGAGGTATGTGGCTTCTAATCTTAAGTCTATTTCTGTTTGTTCCACACTAGAGAACATTGGAAAATACCACCTGAATGAAGCCTGTGCTTTTAGCAGCCCTGAAAAAGTCAAAACTCTTGTTTTTTGTTACTATAATCTGGCTTCTCCTTAGATTAAAGGCCAAAAGTTATAGAGGACATGGTGAATAAGAGGTATTTATTTTTTGCCAAAGGAAAAGTTCTACAGAAATTTTCAGACATTTGAGTCAATGGGCCTTGTAAAACCTTTTACTTATTTCTTTGTGCCTTGGTAGATACTTCTTGTTTCATCAAATTTATTTATAAGATCTTTTAATACTCCTTCACTTATTTAGCAACGATTTATGCAGCTTCCACTGTGTGTCAGGCAAGGTGCTAGGGGTTGGGATTCAGCAATGAGCAGCAAAAGACACAGCCCTCAAATTGTGCTATCCACAATCTGGGGGAGAAGTCATAGGATTATCAAATAATCATACAAATTAATGAGAACTTTATTAGCGCTCTAAATTAGAGAACCTTTTTAGACCTCTAAAAAGAGATCTGACCTAGGTAAGGAGGTCAGGGAAAACTCCCCTAGGGAAGTGACAATTGCAGTGATCTATGAATGATGAGTAAGAGCTAAAATTGCATTCCACGCAGAGGGACTATTACGTGCAAAGGCTCTGGAGACCAGTGGGCATGCTACCTGCAGTAGGAATGGAAGTAGGTCAGTGTGGCCAGCAGAGCTGGGGACACATGGCAAAGGCGAGGTTAGAGTGGAAAGAAGGGTCAAACTGTGCAGGTGTTAGGCCATATTAGGGATAATGCCTTTATCCTAATTGTTTGGAAAACCTGTCAAGGGTTTATAAGCAACAAGAGACAAGATCAGGCTTGTGTTTTGAAAGGATTCCCAGGGTTAAAAAGCAGGGGACACATGGAGGTAGGGGTAAGAATGAGGGGAGTCTCAACATGCATCAGACGTTGGCATCTTTGGTCAGGGTGGCCACAGAAAGTAGGCTAGAAATATATTTGACCTAACTAAATAGGATTTGGTAACAAATTGAATATATGGCATGACTCCTGAGTTTCTCTGTTGACCAAAACCTTTCCAGATTAAGGTATATGCAGACCTGATACATTTACTCTCTTAAGAAAGTCTGTCAATAACCCTTTAGAATTCATGATTCAACCACTAGAGCGCCTATTCTGTAATATTCTGGTTGCTGGTGATGCAGGAGTGCTGGATGCAGTCTTTCATAGAGCTTATGCCTGTCGGTACCAGACACTTTGGCTAAAATGAAAATTAGTGGAAGCACAATGAAAACAATATTTAAACTTAGGGGTGATGGTGGTGTCAATTTTTTAAAAAAGATTTTATTTATTTAAGAGAGAAAGAGAGAAGAGAGAGCATGAGCAGAGGGAGGGGCAGAGGGAGAAGCAGACTCCCTGCTGAGCAGGGTGCCCAATGTGGGACTCGATCCCAGGACCCCGGGATCATGACCTGAGTTGAAGGCAGATGCCTAACCATCTGAGCCACCCAGGTGCCCATCAGTTTTTCTTTTGGCAAATCAGAATGCTTTTTTTTTTTTTTTAAGTTCTTTACAATTTCTAAAGCCCCTTACTACCTCATAGGCAGTGGGATAGATAGGAAGGTGTACATTGAGGAACTAGGGACGATGAGGACTTGGGGGTCACAAAGCTGAGAAATTATTACTTAGGCTCAGGTCTTGCAAATCTGAGATGAAGACTATCATTCCTTTTTAAAATTAAGACTGTGGGGAAAAAAAATAAAAAAATGGAATTAAGACTGTAATCAAGGAGGTTGGAAAAGAAGCCTCCTGGAGAAGAGTATTCCTTTTCTAAATAACCAGTTTGAAAAATAACAGATTCAAGGCCTCTCACTCTCAACTAGGAAAAAAGCACATTCCTAGATTAAGTTTAAGAAACAAGAGTGTGCTTCTTTTGCCTTCATCATTAGCTAACATAACATTACCAGATTATTTATTGGCCAAACGAAGGCAGGAGAATCAGGAAAATTCTGATTTTTGTATTGATCATGGAGGTGAACAATTTTGAGGACACATCTTGAAAGTTCATGCCTGTACCCTATGGGGGAACTTGGAACCAAGGGAAATATAAAAGGCAGGCCTTATTTGGCTTTTTTCATTTGAGAAGCTGAGTTATGTGAATTATTCTGGTGCTTTGCCTCCATTATATTATTTTACTTCTTTTACTGAGCTAGTCTTTAGTGATACCCATGAAGAGTTTTAAGGTCAATGTTTTTTTGCTTTCATTAACAGCAAGCTTGATTTTTTTTTTTTTTTTTTACAAGGTTATATTAGAAAGTTTGATCCCAGGGTGGTTCTAAGGAGGTGGTCTGACTTCCCTTGGTCTTCATAATGTTTATTAGGTTTAAAAAAGAGGTAATTGCAAGGAAGACATCACTTCTTATTTCTGAGCACTGTCAATTCTTACTGAACAGGGACATCACCTAGGATACCTCTTCTTTACTGGAAAGAGATTTCCCTTGTATGTGCCATATTTCCAGTTTAACAGCCCCACCCCTACCCCACAAAAAAACCCCCTACATCTGAACCAGATATTCAATGACATTATTTATCAAAATAAATTTATTAAAAGTATTCAAAGACCACATCAAATTTTAGCTGCCTTCAGGACAGTTTTTGGCACTCATCATAGACAACATAGTTTCCTACACGACAGCACTCATTCCATTACACCACTTGACAATTCAAACACAGACCGTTTCAGTTTTAGTGTTACGTGAGACAATAGTACTGATGATCTGTAGTCATAAGAACTTCAACACCCTTGCACACAGTAAACATTTTAATATTACTTACTCCTAAATAACTAAAACTAAAACCACTATGTGGTAACATGGACTGATTTAGGGAAAGATACACAGCCAGCTAGCTAAGGCCACATAATCCCAGACCTATTGATTTTTAAATGCTTTTGGACCAACAGTATCACATCATACCTTGGGGTCTCACGTTCCTGCCTTTCCAGTGTGAGACACACCACATGTAGACCACTTTCTCCCTGTGTTCTAGACACAGCTACGGAAGCTGTCCCAATACAAGCTTCTCCTAGACAGTTACCACCTTCCTGATTCACTAACTCTGAATCAATAGTTCTGAGTGATGTTTCCTGAACACCCAGGCTAAGTTCAAGGTCAGTCTTTTCGGCAGGTCACAGCCTTTCTCCTTAGGAAAAAAATGAAATGTCCTCCACTTTTGGGCTCTCTTTCTCATCTCATGTGGCATGTGGCTCTGTGGCCATCTGTGGCTTTTTACACAAGTCCTGGTAGAATTCTGACTCCAAGAAACGGGGATAAGAGTTGTTCTCCATCAAGCTGTAGACCCTTTTCTGGGCAGTTGTAAAGCAGCCACTTGTAGCTTCTTGTATATTTTGGGCAATCAGAGTTTTGGTTTGAAAGTCTATGTTTATCTGAAATTAAAAAAAAAAGTGGTTTATTCCATATTCAGAGCTAGAAATTGATACCTATTTAATATTTGAAAACAAGAAGCAAAAACTATAATGTGTGATGAGTTTCACTAGCCAAGTCATGGAAGAAATGTAATTAATCTAATTAAAAACTAGAATTAGTTTTTAAAAACAATTTTACTCCCCGCCCCCCTTTAATTTAATTTGATGTCTTTTATTTCATGTTGATGCTAAGAATGTTCAAAATATGCTGCAATGAAGAACTTTTTTCCCCCCCTACCTCTTTTGGAGCTTCTTTTTCTATGAAATCAGTATATATTTTCCTTGCTTTGGAGGACAGTTTTTGGGGTGACTTGGTTTTTTTGAAGTCTTCACAGGCCAGCCAGAATTCAATATTTTCTTCACAAAACTCAGATTTTAAAAAAGCCCTGAATGCAGCAAGACCATCTAGGGAAAGAGGAGGTGGAAAAAGCATACAGAATGTGAATTGGGTGACCAATTAATCCCTTAAATTTTTTCCAGAACTACCATTCTCCCACCCCTATGTTTCATTATTTCTCAATGATAGCAATTTTCTTGATTTCACTCAAATTTGTAATCCTCAGAATTTAGCTCTTTAAAGACTAAGATGCTAATAGGCAAAATGCCTAAGTTGGCACACTGCTACAAAAAATATACTTAACTTTGCTATTAATGAAAATATTTATAGGGGAACCTAAATTCTCTGGGAACTAAGCCTCCTGGAAACATTGTATGCAATGGAAAACTGATTCAACCTTAAGGAAGAGCAACTGACACTACAGTTTTGGCTAGTTTTTCTTCCCTATCTACAATGACTAAACCATGCATTTCCATGGATAAATACTAGGAAATAAAGGAGAAAAAGAGGCATTCTATTTTTAGTGACTGTAAAGCTGAATTCCCCTGGGGCAATCTGCTCTTCTGTTGTGTGAACACCTTTCTAGACGTGTGATACTTGAAATGGATCAAATTCAACAGATTAACTTACATTTACTGGCTAGCAGCTCATCAAATGCTTCTGACCACAGTTGTGCTTCCTCAGGAGAAGGCCTGCAAAAAAAAACTCTGCACATTAGCTTGTGCACACCAGAGTTCCTCTTTTCAGCACAGCAGCTAGCTATTCATATTTGCACATACAAGATTTTCAACTTACTTGATGAAGGTTTGCTGTTTGCTTTTCTTGCCATTTTTGGGCTTCCCAGGAGAGGATGAATTTTGCAAGAAGTAGCTCAAACGGGTCTTCCAATCTTTTAATCTATTAAAAAAAAAAAAGATATTCACTGAGTGCAACATTTAAAATTGCTACTGCAGCTGAACGCATTTTTACCAAATAAAGTCACCCAGTAGCCAGAAACTAAGACAAAACAAGAACTCCTCAAGTCAGTCTTAACTCATTTTACATTTAAACCTAGCACCTATATGCTGAACACAATTAGTTTCATCCATTCATCTGAACAGAAGTACTACTTTTATAACTGAGAGTAAGACTACCTAAAATTACTAGGGTATTTAAATGAATTCAGCTGGCATACTTCAAAAGGCAGATGCTATTTCTGGCCCACGAAAGGCAGCAGTTTTTCTGCAGTCTTAATTACAATTCTAAGACATTTCACACTTGAAACCTACAGTGGAACTGCCTGGAGCCAGTCGGTATTCATTTCTCTTCTACTCCTAGAGCAGAGGCTCTGGACCACACTAGAAGCCATGAGGGAGGAAGGGAGGAAGGGAGGAAGGGAGGAAGGGAGGAAGGGAGGAAGTGTGTGTGTGTGTGTGTGTGTGTGTGTGTGTGTGTGTGTGTGTGTGTGTCTGAGCCCCCCAGCCCAACTACAACACTCATTTTAAGCAGATGATGCATAACAATGGTTTGTTTCATAGTCTTTAATGGGTGAGATATGCAGTTCCATTAAAAAACAAAAACGATTTTAAAACGAATATAATCAGAACCAGCCAAAATACTTCTTCCAGAAGCTGTGTAAGCCAGTCAAAACTTCCAATGCAAGGTACCATTGCTGGGGATGCGCTTCAGCCCCAGGATTCTCGGATGTTATTTTAAATGCAGGGGACAAAAAGCCAACCCGCAATTTCTTAGGCGCATCAACCACCGCCTCCATATCAAAAATTTTCTCAGTTCCTAAACTACCCGAGAGTCCTTCGCTCACGTAACAAAATCAGTACATAACACACAGATTTAACCTTACTTTGCAAATTGACCTTTTCCACATTTTTTTTTCCTGCAGAGGCGCAGGTTACACAGTTCCCTAACGTCAAAACCGAGCCCGAAGGTATCACGTTTGCGGCAAACCCGGGAGCCAGGTCAGCAGCGAGCGGCAGGAGAAAGAAGGCCGTACTCACAGGGTCCGCTTCATTTTTTCCCGCTTCTCCTCGCTCTTGGGGCTGTTGCCGGAGTTCTTGTCCATGGATCCGCAGTCGTGCTGAACAGCCAGGAACATGGCACTTTGCATTATCCTCCTTCTGCTGGAGCCACAGCTGTTTGCGGCGGGGCGCGCGCCGCCGCATTTATTAGAGGTGGTGGGGCGGGGGCGGGACCTCACGCCGCCGGTCCCGCCTCTAGAGGGCACCGATTGGTCGGTTGCCGACGGGCACGGGGGCGGGGCCAGCCCCGGCCTGCGGCAGTCACGGGCGCCTCCGAAGGGTCTCGAAGCGAGGTCCGCTGACGTCTGCGGCCTTTGCTTCGTGCGCACTCGTACCAAACGCAGCGGCTTGCGGGGTTTGGTGTGGGAGCGGACAGAGAAGCCTCGCTTCGGGCCACGGCCGGCCACCTTTGTCCATGAGTGGCGGCCCCGGCGAAGGGAGGGAGCCAAAGTTGGCTGCGCTTGCCCTCTCCTCCCCTCCCCCACGCTTAACAGCGAAGGGGAGTGCTGATTGCCTGCCGGGGAAAACTTGATTCTAGCGAACCAGACTGCAGTTACCTTATTTTGAATTAAGGTCTTCCCCCCCCCTCCCTTTTTTTGAGGGCGCGCCCTTTTCCCACCCCACATTTCTTGGTTTGCAAACTGAGGCTGCTGGGAGACCCTCAGTTACTCCTCTCTGCGACTCCATTTAGTTTGGGGGAGGGGAAGATGAAAGGAAGGAACCGTGACGATTCAGGGGCAGCTACTCCGCAGCTTGCCGGGGCATCTTGGAACACGTTTGGGAATGAACGATAAATAGGGAAGGAACAGGAGAAAGTGACTTTATCAGACGACAGTGTTTTTAACGAGGTGTGCATTTTTGATTACTAAAAGATACATGATTGTGCATGTTGTAGGGTTGCAAGCTATTTCTCCGGAGTCCTTGGCTGCTTTTCCTTCCAGAACAGAAATCACGGATCTCCTTATGCTGAGATAGAGGGAAACACCAAGACCTCGCAACTGTAATGCGCCAGAGACATTATGGTTTAAGAGTGCAAGGATGCAGGATTTCCTCATGAGTCATTCTTGGTTGGCTTAGAATTTACCAGAACACTTAATAACTTGCAAGGAGGGGAGGGGTGAGGAGGGTAGAGAGGAGGAGGAGATATTAGTGGTTTACTTGAATAAATTTAATTTGTCAATTCTTCAAAAATCATCTCTACTGTAGCCGGCTTTAAATGTTTTGATTGGGAAGGACAAACAGAGAACCTCCAGAATAGATAAACTTAACACAGTTACTTGATTTCAGGTAACAGAACTGTACAGTGGAATATCCAAATGGTTTCCCCATCAGGCATTTAAGTAGAAAGTAAGATTAACAGCAAGGTAGTGATTAGGCTACAAATATTCTCCTTGCTTTGCATTAGAACTGCTAAAAGAAAATTGGAACTACTTTAACTTCTTAAAGTGAGCTGCCAGTAGTTGGAGCTCCAAGTTTGACTTTAGGGTAAAATCCGCAGTTTTATTAAAGAGAACAGCTATACTTTATTATGGAAAGGAAAATCATTTAGATTTCAGTAATAAATACTTTAAAACATGTTTGTGAAATGTAAGAATGCTGTTTTTCTCATGCATATACTCTTTATCTCTCAAAGAACCTTGCATAATATTTCCATCTATTTTCGCTTTCTGATTATTCAATAATTATTTATTAAATATGTGTGATAGATAGGCACTTGCCTTTTTTTTTTTCCCCAGTATAAACCTTAATACATTATTCACTTAGAACCTTGGATGGTAGAATTCATTCATAGTGGAAGGTCCAGGAATTCTGACAAAGAGACAGCAAGGAGAGAGAGCTGGACCTGTGTCTGAAGACCTAATTAGAGTCTCAGCCTAACCAATAAATGCTAAGTAACTGTTGGGACAGTCTCATTACACCTCCTGGAGCCCCAGTTTCTCATTTATACTAAGAAAAATGTATCTTTTTTGCCAATCTCGGATATTGTGTGACTCATATGAGGGGCACACAGAAGTTTGGTATTATTAATTTGCGTATGTGTGAAAAAGGAAATATAGCTATTCAAGGTAGAAAAACCACTAAAGGATTAACTCAGAGTTAACTAGGTTATAAATGTGTAAATACTATTAAAATATTAAAATAATTTCCCAGAGATTTGTAAAGTCTTAAGCTCATAATAGATACTTTATACATGCTCTCTGGGTACTAAGCAAATAAGAAAAACAAACAGTTTGCCATTTAAATTTTTTCAGAGATCTCCAGGCCAGGGAAGTTCAATCATCTCAATGTAGCCACAAAAGTCAATATATATGTATCCATGTAAGGAACTGGTTTAAATATAGACTATTCTAGATGTTTCTCTAAGTGTTTAATGTAATTATTTCCTTTTTTCATAAACCATTTCCAATTGACAGCTGATGTTAAGTGGCAGCAAATTAATTTTTTTCCTGAAAATTATGAGGTCAGTTGGTAAATCTGAATGTGTAATGATTTATCATTTCTGTATGTAAAGGTGATTTTAAGAGTTAAGGCAAGATCTACTTCAGGCTGAGAGAACCTTCAGTCAAAAAGTTGCCATGTTAATGTCTTTTATAAAGGCGGTAGTCCCATTTAAAGCAAAAGCTACAATGTTTGATGACTTCCCTTTGTCTTTTTGTTGCAAGTGGCTTTTAGGTAAATGGGATTGCTCAATATTAAGATGACACATATTTTCCATTCTGTGGTGGAGGGAGAAACAATGCAATAGGTTGTAAATATTGCACAGCAAAACTACAGTTGGTTTGCTTGAGAATATACATTTTCAATGTTGAATCTACCATGCCCTCTACTGGAGAGGTTCTCTGAACACATTAGTGGTGGAAGTTCTCCATGTGGTTCTTGAACTTTTTGTATTAAAAATAATTTAAATTACTGAAGAAGACAAACAAAAGTACAAGTTTTTAGCAATACCAAAAGTAGAATATGGAAGGCAAAAGTCTCCCCTGCCACAATTCTTCCCCCTGTATGCTCTCGCCGCTGTATGCTATTTACTAAGACTTATGAATTATTATTAGCTAAACATGTTTATACAGAATAACTTTCATGCTTAGGTTTTAGAAATTTAAGAACCTAGAGAAATGCTTAAAAAACACAGAAGAATCTTTCTGTGTATTACTCCATGCTTTGTTTTTTCAGTTAATAAGATATCTTAGTTCTTTTTTTTTTTTTTTAAAGATTTTATTTATTTGACAGAGAGAGAGACAGCCAACAAGAGAGGTAACACAAGCAGGGGGAGTGGGAAAGGAAGAAGCAGGCTCCCAGCAGAGCAGGGAGCCCAATGTGGGGCTCGATCCCAGGACTCTAGGATCATACCCTGAGCCGAAGGCAGACGCTTAACGACTGAGACACCCAGGCATCCCAAGATATCTTAGTTCTTAAATTTGTAAAAACTGTAAACTGTTGCTTACCTTACAAAATCTTAAGTTGGTGGTGAGTTTAAAAGAAAAGGGGGGGAACACCCTAAGAAGTTAAATGCTATGTGGCAAAGGGTGTGATGAGTAATTGGAAAAGATGAAAAGTTTTCATACTGTAATTGTTGATAATATTTGAGGAAATATGACACCTGTCACTCCTTCCCTCCCTGACTCCTTTCCTTCCTTTTTTTCTTTTCTTTCTTTCTTTTGGGGGTGGGAGGGGTCTCATTTAACTTTAGTTGGTGAAATTTTTTTTTAACAGAATGAACACATGACCTCCACAAAGATTCTGTACTTTTCTTCACACCTAATATGATCTGAGTTTTTAAAATCATGATTAATGTCTTTTCTTAGAATATAATTTGTATACCCAGAAGGTGATAAGAGAGAAAGTTAGTGTTTTTGTCAGGAATGAATCAGAGTTCCAACCTAATACTTGACATGTGTTATAGAGGAGTTAGTCATTTTACCAATCTTTGTATTGGTATTTCCAGTTAGAGCACTTCCATAGTTCTGCCTTAAATTCATCCATGGTATGTTGTATGTCCTACTTCAAATGCAGGCAGGGCCTGATAAATTTGATAATCCCCTTCCTTACCAAAGCAACTAGATTCTCTTTGAAAACCTGCCTCAGGAGCATCATGATGTTATTGTTCCCCCCTCGCCAATGTAAAATATTCTAACATGTATTGGAATACCTCTAATAGGTTTCTGTAGTTATTAGGCCTGTAGGTTAAAGGAGCAATTGTATGAAGTCTGCATTAGGGGATTATTTCTAGTGTATGCCCATTGCTGCTGCTCTCTTCTCTGACCGTGGACTACAAAGAATCTCAAGGGAGAGCGGTGATTATAAATCCCTTCTTATAAAATAAATTACATAGGTAGCGTATTGTCATAAAGTGCAGAGATAGAGCTAAGAGTTTATTTCCTGGCATTTCCTCTAGCTGGGTTGTAATTTCTGTGCACAGAATTTTGTCAAATCATTAGAGTGCAAATGTCCTACTGCCCGCTTTTTTGAAATTTTGGAATATTGGGTTCATAATATACAATATTTCAAAGGTCTACATATGACACCAATCACTGAGACTCAGAGAGAGAAAGAGAGAGAGAAGATGGGCTAATAAATAATCTGATCTAATTCATCTAATAAATAATGTCTTGGCATTGGTATTTTCACTGTGACTGTGAAATGTCAACATCTCCTTTATTGTTCTTTACTTTTCCTGAATTCATGATCCTGAGGGAGAGTGTAGATTTTCTGAAATTGGGATGTAGAGTGGGCATCAATATAGTTTACCCATTTCTTCTGTTTCTGTGGTTTGGGTTACTAGCCACTGTCTACTTGGTACACAGGAGTTGACAGAGATGAACTCCTACTACAGTGAACATCAACTCAGAGATAGCTAGAAGAGTATTTCCAATGTACTGCACTCTACTGACCAGAGGAGGAGAAACTCTTCACAGCACTTTCTGTCCAGTGGAATAATAACAGCTGAATGTGCAAGATGCTGACTCAGCAGAACCAAATGCTGTGTTTCTGCAATATTCCAGGAATGTCTGGTCATATTTATAGGCTTTCATTTCCTTCTCTGAAGAGTAGGAAATATGTGAATACAATTCATATCCTGAACCTGGTGGGGCTCAAGCTGGTATAAAAACTTTATCTTTCACAGGATGGAGATAATTTTTTTCTGAGAGAACTTTCTTTCTTTCTTTCTTTTTTTTTTTTTCTAACCAATCGTAGAGTTTCCTTGAAAGAATAAATCAACATCAATGTCAGGGTGCAAGGAATGATGCAGTGAGTCATTCCTCCTATTACCTTGCCAAAAGGCGATAAGCCTTTAATTCTCGTCCTGAAATACCCAGCAGAAATTAAGAGCTCCAGAATTTCAGTCAACTTGACATTTTTTTTCTCTCTTCTCTTTTCCACCTCCTGGAGACCCTGGCTATCCTATCTATTGGGGAACCCCATGATTCATTGGGGTTGTGGGTGACTGTAACAAAACCTAAGGAGCAACTGGAGGAAGTTGTCTCTGTTTTGTGAAATTGTTTCCAGGGTGGAGTATCCCCTTTTCCTTTAAATATTAAGTATGTAGGGTTTCTTTTTGTTATATAATGTATAAACAGACCTCCTTAACAGACTGCTTTTTGATTTGACAGAGAAGTGCTTAAGAAGGAGAAGGTATGCTTGTGAGTATGTGTGTCTTGGGGGAGAGGCAGGAGGGTAGGTGATGACAGCTATGAGAAGTGAGAAAGCTTAGCAAGGATGTGAGTTTAAGGTGGTCAGGAGAACTTTACCCATAGGTGTCCCAGATCTAAGCCAGGAATATTTATGGGGATATCAGATTTGCTTTCTGTGTGGGAAGAGGTTGTTTTTGTTGTTTTTCCTGCTCCTTTGAAGCATCTGCTCATTTGTCCTTTAAATCTTGAAGTTCCTCAGTTAGCTTCTTTTTGCTCTGCACACTCACTGTAGGCACCCACTCCCATATATTCAAATGTGATGTGTATGCTGATTAATCCCAGTACTGTTCTCTCTCCTCATCTCAGAGCCTTATAACTAGTTGTTCATTAGCTTGATTCACTTAGATGACTCAAACAAACTTGTTAAAAATAGCGTTTCCCGTCTTTGCACCTAAACCTATTTCTTTGCCTTTGTTTTCTGTCTCAGGGAACGGTATCATCCACTCAGGTGCTTGAGACGGAACATGGCGGTTGAGGGAGGGAGTGGTCACCTTTGAGTGAGTTCCACCCTCTCTCAGTCCTGGATTGAATCTATCCTGCTTATTAATTTTACAACTTAAATGTCCCTTGGAACTATGAACTTCTCTTCACTCCCACTTCCACTTTCCTTATTATTTTCTTTACAGATCCAAGCAAGGCGTCTAATTGATTTCTCATTTTGTAAATCAAGGCTTTTCAATAGATTATCTGCTTTTCCATCATTATGATTTTACTAAAACACATGTGTGATCGTTATTGCTGTCCTGATTATATCCACTAATGGCTTTCTGTTACCCTTAAGGTAAGTTCCAGATTCCTTAAATTGACCTGTAAGATCCTTTTTCTTGGCCCTTGAATGCTTTTCCCTCTTTTAATTACCATTGCCTTGTTCTTTATACTGTTATTCTACTGCACTTTTTAAAAGTTCTTCTACATGCCATGCTTGCTCTTTCCTCCGTCCCTTTGCTCATGCTGTTCCCTCTAGTTGGATCTTTTTTTTTCATTCTTCCCACTCTTCATCTGGCTATTTTCTGTATTATTCATACTTCTTCAGTATCACGTAAATGAACTTTCTCTCCTGGATACCACCTACACGCTTCTCCTTCCCCCCACCAAGAAGTCCGGGTGAGGTGCTCCTCCAGCTTTCATGAGACAAGAACTATAATCATTCACCTTTGTCACCACCTAGTACAGGCTTTTCCATAAAGCAAGTGCTAAAAAAGTACTTTTTAATTGTGTCTAATCAATAGAAGCTGCGGTGTAAATGACAAGTTCACTGTTCTTGGGGACCAGGATTTGGTTTCAAGGCCAGACTGTCAATGATTAACCACTTCTATCAGGTCACTTCCTTCATGACTCAGAGAGGACATCCCCTCCAGGGAGCCTCCCTGACGCCCACTCTGGCTTGCATTCTGAAGGAGCTGGCTCATGTGCTCCCACAACTCTGTGCTTCCCTCTTTTGGGGCACAGAGCATTCTTGTGTGTCTCCTCTGTGAACAAACACTTGAGTTCAGAGTCACTGTCTTCTTTATCCTTGTATCTGCAGACACTAGCCCTGGTCTGGCACATAGGAAATGCTAAACAAGTTTGTTGCATGGATGAATGATTTAACTTCTCTAAGCATTTTTTTTAAAAGATTTTATTTATTTATTTGTCAGAGAGAGCACAAGAGGGGGGGTGACAGGCAGAGGGAGAAGACCCTGGGTTCATGACCTGAGCCAAAGGCAGATGCTTAACCTACTGAGCCACCCAGGTGCCCCAGCATTTTTTTTTTCATTCGGAAAATGGGAATTTTGGTAATATTGAGGTTTCCAAGACTCTTCCTTAAAAAAAAAGTCTGGTCTGGTTTCCTTTAATAATAATAGCAATATGTCTTATTTATTGAGCATCAGCTATACATGCCAAACACTGACAATGCACTTTACATATGATAGCATTATCTCTTATCCTTTATCCCTGTGAGACAGGTGCTATTATTTCCATTTTATACATGTTTGGAGATGTGAAGAAGTTGCTCCAAATCAGTAGCAACCACGACTGGCAAAGCTGGGGTTTGAAATCCAATTCTGTCCATTTAGAATTCCAGATCTTTCTATTAAAGAATTGATGTTTCCACGGGAAGTTCAGTTGGGGTTGTCATGGACAGGTCTCGTCATGGATACCCTTGGCTATTTAATTGCGGTCTGTAAAATGTTGACCTTGAAAGGTGAGCTAGGGAAACCTAGCCTCTGATACATTGCTTGACACATGTTAATTGCATGCTCAATATAATTGTTGAATAGAATAATGAATTAATTAATGGAAAGCCCATGGATGGTATTAGGCATTTATATAATAAACAAAAAGACTATGTATGATTGAAGAGTTTTTAAACACCCACAACTTCAGATGACATGCAGACATTCCTAGGAAAGTAAGACTGGAATTTGGTTCTCATTTAGTAGGTGAAAAATTATGAAACTGGCTAGTCTTCTAGGGTTCTTATTAAAAATGAGAATTCCGAGATTTCATTCTCAGGGTTTGTTATACTCTCCTCTTAAAAATGCGGCATAAAATGCTTCACAAATTATGGAGTGTTAAACATACTTAATGTATCACTAAGGATTTTTTTTTATATGAAGGTTGGAGAAAGTATCCTTTGAGAGCTATTGAATCTCAAGGAACAGAACAGTTCAGAGACTCAGTAAAATCAGAAAAGAGCACTTTCATTAGGTGAAGGGAATGTTTTTTTTTTGTTGTTTTTTTGTGGGTTTTTTTGTCAGTATCTTCTCAGAGCAAGTCTGCTTGATTACAGTTTAACAAATAGATTGTTTTGTTATTTCAGGGTTGAGACATCCTTCAGTTACCTCAGGTGATAGCAGTGTATTGTCAGGATGTCCTCGTATTCTGAAAGGAGAGCCAGGAAACCCAGCAAGGCTGCAGTGCTCAGGATCAGCGAGGGAGTCGAGTGATTCTCCTTGCCTGTCATGCTTGTGACTCAGCAACTCTTTCTTTGCTTCCCTCTGGAGATTTCTTCCTACTCCACCATCGGTTACTTACTTCTGTCTCTCCTTGTTTCTGCCTCATGGCTTCTGCTTACTGCCTTCTATCTTTAAAAATATAAATAAGCAACAACATTTATTGGGGCTTAATTTGGGCCAAGAAGAATTTCATTTTTATCCTCACAGCAACATTTTGAGGTAGGAATAGGGTGTCCTTATCCAATCATTCATGATCCTGGTTTCTACACTGAGTGCACAGGGATGCAAAAGCCATCAGAATAGGGAAGCATCCATTAATGAATTGAGAATGGATACATTTTCTACTCACAACCCCCTCCATGTTTAACATCAGTCCTGGTAATTAAGTATCACTAACATATGATGCAAGTATAATGCAAAGCTTACCAGCAAAATTTGCAAAAGATGCAGAATTTCATGAAGTTGATGTCATTTGGAAAGCCACTGAAAAATGAGGGTCTGAGATTACAGCAAGTTAACAGAGAAGAGAAATTGACAAGGTTGATGTAAATTTTGCTACTTGAGAACTGGTTTTTGCTATTCAGTTATTCTGAGATACGTTTTGAAAATCTTTGGTATGTGCACTATTATATAATTGAGCGTAGGCATTAACATAGGCCAGATTTTTATCCTTTTCAGGTCCCCCAGGCTTTTGTGGAATAAGAATTAGGCTCCTAGAACATAATGCTAGTGATTTTTGACTGATACATGCTCATGGGATTAGGAAAACATAAATCGCTGCTTGGAGTCCTTAAAAACTCAAAGTCATCTAAGATTTATAAATGATAGAGGCTGTGACGAATTCTTTTTTTTTTTTTTTTTAAAGATTTATTCATTATTTGAGAGAGAGAGAATGCTCTCAAGTTGGTGGGGAGAGGGGATAAAATGGGAGGGGGAGAGAGAAACATGAGCAGATTACCCTCTGAGCATGGAGCCCCCCGACAACTCAGGTCTCAATCCCACAACCCTGAGAGGGTGACCTGAACTGAAATCAAGAGTAGGATACTCAACCAACTGAGGCACCCAGGTGCCCCCATGATGAATTCTTAATAGGCCCAAATAGACTCTTTTGTTTTCACTTTAAAGTCCTACTAATAGCATCTCAATGTTACATAGGATATTACAATTGTAGAGTGTTTTTCACATGCATTATCTTGTTACATGGTCATAAAACTATATGAATTAGAAAAGGGAACTAGCCTTACTCTGTTTTAAAGGTAAGGATACTGAAATTAGTCTGATGTCAAGTAGTCAGTGACAGTTTAGTACTAGAATAATTTTCCTGACTCCTGGCTCAGTGCTTTTCCTACTCCCCAAAGCAAATAGGAGACTAAGGAAGGGATGAATAAAAGAAGGAAGAACGATATCTAACAATCACTAAATATCAACCATGTGCTTAATATGCTATTTAAGAAAATGAATTTTCAATTATTTTGCATAATGTATTTTCAGAATAGATGCTTAAATACATCTTATCACTTCCTGTATCCCTGTATGGGGAAGATCAGTATCATCTCTATTTTATAAATGAAGAAATTACAGAAAATCAAACAGTGTAGATACACTGGAAAAATCAGTTGGCAAATTAAATAGAATAGTCATGTGTCCATAATCAGGCAATTACTAGAAGCATTAACAAAAGTGGAATTGCCTGGACTAATTACCCTTTTTACCCAAGGAAGCTTTTAAATTCTTTCTGTTTTTCACATCTTTTTCAGCAATCTGCTTTATTGTAATTTTTTTTCTTTTTTAACATTGGTTTGTTTGCTGTGATAAATCACATAGGTCAGTCCAGTTTTTCTACTTTTCTCTTTGGGAAAAATAATACTTAGTCCTAAGCATTTACTTAAAAAAAAAATAAGTTACAAACAAAACAAAACAGTACAACACCAGCCAGAAGAGATTTCATCTTGGGCAACTGATAGCTGGTCATGCACTCATTGCTTCTTATGTTCAAAATCAATGATATATTTTGCTTGTAATCCTAGTTTAGGGTCAAGGATTTTTTTTGTGAGGGAAAAAACAATGATCAAAGGTTTTGTGAGTCCTTACATTTTTGACTGTTGCCCTTCATTATTCTTTACATTTAAATATTTAGAGAGTGGTTTCTGCAGCAAGGTTTGTTACTGGGAATAACTGTAAGTAACTTTGGTTCTGTTGTAGGCAATTATTTGAAGTGGAAAAGTCCTTAAGTTTAGACTGATGTTATCCTGTTACCCAATTCACATTTATAAACCAAATTTATTGACTGAAAAATTTAGCTTATGAACCTCTTTTAGTAAGCTCCTGAAATAAACTAAAGCTTTTTTTAGATGCATGTCCTTGGTCTGAGTGCTTATCAGAATGGCATTTTTGTGACTCCTGGCACATTAAACTTTTCTAATTTTCCTGACTGGACAGATGAAAAGATTCAGGATGAGGGGGAAAAAATGTCTCTGAAGGCAGTTGTATCTAATCTAAGGTATAGTAAAAAGGTGTCGAAATACTATGTCTGACTTTAAAACAGAAAAATATCTGTGACTTTCTGAGACCTTATCAGCCTGCATGGAGAATAGATCATCAAACTGAGATTTTTCTTGGGACTGAAGTTCCCACTTTGTCCAGAACAGCACATGCAGTAAAAAATTCCATTCCACTGAACAGGAAGCAAGGGGCTTGATTTCCTTCCAAATTATTTTCTTTTCCCTCTCCTTGAAGTTACTAATATTGTATCTCTATTATGGTCCAGTGGGGCTGACAATACCTGGGGGATAGGGTGGAGTTCAGGAGAGATACCGGAAGAGCCTAAGAACTCACAGTGACATTGTTTTTGATAAATTCTGAAATTCATACTTAACAGATAAGAGCAGCTATATCACCTTAAAGAACTGGTTCTCAGTTGAGGTTAATTTTGTGCCCGGGGGATATTTGGCAATGCCTGAGCCTATTTTTGATTGGCTTAACTGTTCTTAACTGTTCTTAGCTGTTCTTCCTTCCCAACTCTTGCTTGTACCCTACCCCACCCTACCCCCAACCAAACCTCTTTTCATTTAGTCTTATTGCAGTGAACTATGTCAAAACCATGAAACAGAATATTATCCTGCATTGCAAAGGTAGATATTAACAGGAAACACAGAAGGGTGTGTGTGTGCTCCCCTGGCAGTAGTGGGTAGAGGCCAGTGATGCAGCAAGACACCCTTCAGGGCACAGGACAATGCTTCAACAACAAGGAATTATCTGGTTTAAAATGTCTCAACAGTGTTGATGTTGAGAAACTCTGTTTTAAAAGAACCGGCTTTCCAGCTAGTGAATCGTGACTATAAAGGATTAAAGGTGTTCATATATCATTTAAAAAAAATGTGTTGATTAGAATAATGCAATTTAGAACATTTCAGGAAAAAAATTGTGGGAAAAGATCAGGACAAGGTTTGGCAATGACTATCCAAGCACTGTTCAGGGGAACTTTCACTCATTCATCCAACAAAAATGATGAAATGCCTACAGCGAGACAGACCACGTTCTTGGTATTCAAATGAATTATGGAGCTATTTGGTGATTCTTTCCTTAGTAAGGAGAGGGACCCATAAGGCCATTAGATTGAATGTCATCAAACTTTCCAATTGTAAAACTAACTGCCCTGCCCTCCATTATGAGCCTCTCCTCACCAAACTCAATTGAAAAATTTGTTTCTGTGAAGCATGCATCTAAAGGAAGTGTACTGTTTAGACCAACTGACAATTACATTCCTCTATGTAAAGTTGTCCATTGACACTAGTCACTTGTATGCTTGGTTTGCATAAATCAGCTCCCCTGAGTTTTATCATTCTGGGACACTGATGAGATAGTTTCTAGGTCCCATGTGGGTTGAGTGTTGGAGCAATTAACTGAGGTACTGTAACATTGTGGCCCTGAATGGGTGGCCATCTTATTTTTTCTAGGTTATTACTCTTTCTCAATACGCATTTTAATTGAACTTATAACAGTAAATTATTTGTTTTTAAGAGAAAAGAAAATAGATTAAAACATTAAACTTGTTCTTAGTGGTTACAACTTTCCTTATTGGGATGTTGTTAGCATTATTTATTTTGTTGATTGAGATTTATGTAGACAACTGTACTCATGAGCTCAATACTTTCTATATAAAGAGATATTAACTAGCTCCAAATAATGCCCTTTAACTGAACTCCTGCAGCATTTATTGTTAGAATACTTACTTTCAAGCTTACTCTCATTTTGACTTTTACTACAATTTAAATTCATTTGTATTCAAGTTACAACCCAAGTAGAATGTATACTCTGAAGGTGTAAAGAAGAGCCTATAACTTTTTGAAAATTTGGAGGCAGCTTATATAGTGTGGGTACTCCTGGTACTACTAGTCAGTGATATTGCCTATTGTTTACCCAGCATGTGCTAGACATCAAGAGCTTTGTAGCAGTTCTCTTGTAAGTAGTGTGTGTTCAGATTTATTATGTGTTTTGGAGACCATAAAGTGAAATGACCCAGAGTAGAGTTCAAAAATGCTCATATTATTTACTATAAAATGAATATGACTCTAAATCTCTATTTTGTAATCTGTGGCAGACCATTTTTTTCTTTTTCATCTCCAGATATCCTCATGGACCCCCGGGTTATGTACTCAGTCTAATGAGGTTGTCCCAAGTTCCTATCCCCTAAAAATTCGGAGTCTGCTGAACAGCATCCTTCTGAGCACTACTGCAGATGTTGCAGCTCTGGGTATTCCTTCTGAAACCTTGACAGTCCGGGCAGACAGAGAAGATCCCTTTCACTGACACTGCTGCCAACCCACACAGCTGTTCCTCAGGGGCTGAATCAGGGCTAAAAGTCATCAGCCATAATCTGTGCTCCGCATCTGTGCTCTCTTACTAGTCTCCCACAAAAAGGAAGACAATCTTACCTTATAACTACTGCTGTGAGATTCCAACACCCAGTCCAGTAGTCCACAGGATATTACTCAAGTTCTTGCCCCACTGTCTATGACACCAGAAATAGCCTTTTGGGGTGAGATTTGTTTGTCTTTCTCTGGTGTTCCTACATTAGAGGCAGAGATACTTACTACATCTACCATCAACCAAGACCTGGAAAAGTTGGCTCTCCCTAGCTTTTTTTTTTTTTTTTTTTTAATCCCAGTGCACTTTGTTTTATGAAAAACTCAGCTTGTTTGTTACTTTTCCTTTAGAAAGGGTCTGAAAAACAGAAAACATGCTCTCTAATCATCACCTTTCAAATTTAACTAGTTAGGGTAAGAGCTAAGTTCACTGCATGTGTGTCTCACGTATTATTCAATAAGACCAAGGAAGTAACTAGAAGTACAAAGTGAAGATCTACGAAGCCCATCTTGGCTTATTTTAATGTAACTGTTAATAAGCCTTGGTTTTAAAACAAAATAATAAGTCTGGGACAAATGATAAGGTGGACAGGATAACAGGACCACAGAAACAAACCTGGACCAGCCAGGCAAACTGGGATGTGAACTTACTCTGAGGAAGGTCTTGATCACAACCAAGAAAGAAAAAGAAGGTCAATATTGTTGAAATGTATTGAGCAACGGGTGAGTGCTGCATGGGATGAGATCACTTAGATAGAGATGAGATGGTGCATGGGCTTCTAGGCCTTGCTGAAGGTTTTTGATTTTATTTTAGGTGTAATGAAAATTCATTGGAGGGTTTTCACCAGGAAAGCAACATGATCTGATTTGCATTTTTAAAAGCTCAAAACAAAAAATAAAATAAAATAAAGTAATAAAAGCTCATTCATTCTTGCTTTTGTATGGAATATAGAATTTTTGGTGTAAGAATGATGGGTGGGCAAGCAGGAGAAGATTTTAGTAGTGCCAATGAAAGATGATGATGGCTTGGACCACTATGATAAAGAATGGAAAGAAATGGTTAGAGCTAGGATATATTTTTAAAGTTAAGACTTCTGATAGCTTTAATTTGGGATATGAGGGAAAAAAAGAAAAAAAGTAACTATTAGGTTTTGGGCTTGAGCAACTGTGTAGGCTGTAGTACCATTTACTAATAAGGGGAACATGATAGAAGAACCTATATGCAGGAAAATCAGGAGTTCAGTTTTGGACATATTAAAATGGAAATAAATGCCTTTTAGATAGAGAGTTGAGGGGAGAGGTCAGATCTGGAATTGCAGATTTGTGAGAATGAAGTGTATAATGTGGTAGCTAAAGATGTGAAGGAGCTGAGAATGAGCAGTTGGTTAGCTAGGAAGAACACCAGACAATGCAGTGCCACAAGAGGAGAAAATATCTCAAGGAGAAGGGGTAGTAAAATAGCTGAGTACTTATGATAAGGGAAGGGAAGTGACATAGTTTGGACGTGATGGGGCTTTGATGATCTTGCTTAGCATAGTTCCTGTAGAATAGTGGTTACACAGTCCAGTTAGATCAGATTGATGAGAATCTAGAAAGTGAGGAAATGAAGAGAATGACTTTAGACATTAATCTAGATAAGTATTACTGGGAGAAGAAGCAAAAAAAAAAAAAAGGTTGAAGATGCAAGCAGGTGTGATCATGGGAGTGGAATTCTCTCTTCTCTCTCTTTATCCATCCATCCATCCATCCATCCATCCATCCGTCCATCCACTTATCCATCCCTCCATCCATCCATCCCTCCATCCACCCATCCCTCCCTCCATCCATCCACCCACCCATCCATCTATTATTTATAATTATCAATTGAGGGAGAAGAGATTATTGTATGCCTCAAGTCCTTGGAAAGATGATAGGGGATGTGATCCAAAGCAGAAGTGGAGAAGCAGATAAGAGCAGGAACATCTCATCTATTGGAAGAGGAGGCACCAAGGTAGACTTTACAGGTAGAAGTGTATATTTGATGGTAGAAAGGTGAGGAAATTTCCATTTCAGTCGTCTACTTGCTCAGTGAAGTATGAGTCAGGTTACCTCACTGATAATGAGAGGAGAGCCCTCCAGTGGGGGCTGGGAGGAGGAGAGGGAGTGGAAACAAGCAGATTCCATGCTGAGCGTGGAGCCCCAAGCAGGTCTTGATCCCATGACCCTGAGATCATGACGTGAGTTGAAATCAAGAGTCAAACTTTTAACCAACTGAGCCACTCAAACACCCCTGTATATTTTCTATAGAATGTGGCCATTAGTGTGCCTTTGGTGCCAATGATCTTCAGCCTTGGTGTCTTTCAGTCCTGAATTTCGGATATGTTTTAGATTGAGGTTTTCCTTAAGTCTGTTTTTATTTTAGCTTTGACTTTTAGTGGATATGGAAGCTGCTGATGTTTTGAAATATATATTCTTCTTCTCTCATAGTAATAGGTTTTTAGCTGGATGTCTGAATGTACAAAATGAAGATTACATTCTCTAACCTCTCTTGCCTAGAAATGACCTTATTTCTAAGTTTTAGTCAACAAGATGTAAGCATGTGGTAATTTTCAGGAACTTTCTCCAATCAATGGCTCCTTTTTGAACACTTCCTGGAATGGAGACATGGAGGCTGGAGATATAGCTGACATCTTGGACTATAAGGATGACAGCCACACACGACAGATGACACTGGTGAACTGAAGTAATCTGGTTTAATGAAGACTTTGGTAGAGCTGCCATACTGTTCGTGGACCCTACCTATGGGTTTTAATGTGAGGGAGATTATATATATATATATATATATATATAATATTTTTATATATTTTATATATATATAAAATCTCACTTACCTGTTGTTATTTTGAATCTCTGTTACTCATAGATGTACCTAATTGTAACTCGTATATAAGGGTATCATAGTTTACAATACACCGAGAGTTTCCTTTGTGTTTCAAGGGCAGATAAGCATTTAAAAATTATTTTATGTTGTTTTTTAAAATGTTATATTAATTACAGTATAGTTAACATAGAGTGTTATATTAGTTTCAGATGTATAATGTTTTGGATTTGTTATAGGATGTGGAGACTGTAGTATGTGCTCTGCCTTCTTGAAATCGGAGTCTTTTGCTTACCTTACACTTTTTCTTATTAATTATGAGATCTCTTTACATATTAAGAAAATCAGGTTTTGGGGGCACCTGGTGGCTTAGGTAAGTGGCTGCCTTTGGCTCAGGTCACGATCCTGGGTTTTGGTATTGAGCCCTGCGTCAGGCTCCCTGCTCAGCGGGGCGTCTGCTTCTCCTTCTCCCTTCTCTCTGCCCCTCTCCCTGCTCGTGCTCTCTTTCTCTTTCTCAAATAAATAAAATCTTTAAAAAAATTAGTTTTTTGTTTACCACATTACTAATATTTCCCAGTGTTTGTCTTTCACATGTTTTATTTTATTTTTTTTAGGAAGATTCTATGTGTGCTCTTCTTTTCTTTCTTTTTTTAAATTTTTTATTTTAATGTTTTTTTATTATGTTAGTCACATTACAGTACATCCCTGGTTTCTGATGTAAAGTTCAGTGATTCATTAGTTGCGTATAACACCCACTGCATCATGCAATACGAGCCCTCCTTACTACCTATCACCAGCCTATCCCATTCCCCCACCCCCCTCCCCTCCAAAACCCTCAGTTTGTTTCTCAGAGTCCATAGTCTCTCATGCTTCATTCCCCCTTCTGACTACCCCCCCCTTCTTTATCCCTTTCTTCCCCTACCGATCTTCCTAGTTCTTATGTTCCATAGATGAGAGAAATCATATGATAATTGTCTTTCTCCGCTTGACTTATTTCACTTAGCATTATCTCCTCCAGTGCCGTCCATGTTGCAGCAAATGTTGGGAACTCGTTCTTTCTGATAGCTGAGTAATATTCCATTGTATATATGGACCACAGCTTCTTAATCCAGTCATCTGTTGAAGGGCATCTCGGTTCCTTCCACGATCTAGCAATTGTGAACAAGCTGCTATGAACATTGGGGTGCATATGGCCCTTCTCTTCACTATGTCTGTATCTTTGGGGTAAATACCCAGTAGTAGTGCAATGGCTGGGTCATAGTGTAGCTCAATTTTTAACTTTTAAGGGACCTCCACACTGTTTTCCAGGTGGCTGTGCCAACTTGCATTCCTACCGCCAATGTAGGAGGGATCCCCTTTCTCCACATCCTCTCCAGCAATTGTTGCCATACAAATTTAAGGACTATTTGTTCCAGTTCTTTGAAAAATGTCCTCGGTATTTTGATCGGGATAGCATTGAAAGTGTAGATTGCTCTGGGTAGTATGGACATTTTAACTATGTTAATTCTTCCAATCCATGAGCATGGAATATTTTTCCATCTTTTTATGTCTTCCTCAATATCTTTCAAAAGTGATCTATAGTTTCTAGGATATAGGTCCTTTACGTCTCTGGTTAAGTTAATTCCAAGGTAACGTATGGTTTTTGGTGTTATTGTAAATGGGATGGATTCCCTAATTTCTCTTTCTTCAGTCTCGTTATTCGTGTATAGAAATGCAACTGATTTCTGGGCATTGATTTTGTATCCTGCCACCTTACTGAATTGTTCTATAACTTCTAATAGTTTGGGAGTGGATTCCTTTGGGTTTTCCATATAGAGTATCATGTCATCTGCAAAGAGAGACAGTTTGACTTCTTCTTTGCCGATTTGGATACCTTTGATCCCTTTTTGTCTTCTGATTGCTGTTGCAAGGACTTCTAGTACTATGTTGAATAATAGTGGCGAGAGTGGGCATCCTTGTCGTGTTCCTGATCTTAAGGGAAAGGCTTCCAGCTTTTCCCCATTGAGAATAATGCTTGCAGTAGGCTTTTCATAGATGGCTTTTATGAGATTGAGAAATGTACCCTCTATTCCTACACTCTGAAGGGTTTTAATCAGGAAAGGATGCTGTATTTTGTCAAATGCTTTTTCTGCATCAATTGAGAGGATCATATGGTCCCTGAGTCTTTTCTTATTGATATGATGTATCACATTGATTGATTTGCGAGTGTTGAACCATGCTTGCATCCCAGGTATGAATCCCACTTGGTCATGATGGATAATCCTTTTAATGTACTGTTGGATTCTATTAGCAAGGATCTTGTTGAGGATTTTGGCATCCATATTCATTAGAGAAATCGGTCTGTAATTCTCCTTTTTGAGGGGGTCTTTGCCTGGTTTGGGGATCAAGGTAATATTAGCCTCATAGAATGAGTTTGGTAGCTTTCCTTCTGTTTCTATTTTTTGAAATAGCTTTAGGAGAATAGGTATTATTTCTTCTTTGAATGTTTGGTAGAATTCCCCAGGAAAACCGTCTGGGCCTGGAGTTTTGTTATTTGGAAGGTTGTTTATCACTGACTCAATTTCTTCATAGTTAATTGGCCTATTTAAGAAATCTATTTCTTCCTGTTTCAGTCTTGGTAGTTTATAGGTTTCCAGGAAGGCCTCCATCTCTTCCAGATTGTTTAGTTTTTTGGCATATAGCTGTTGATAAAAGTTTCTAATAATCCTTGCAATTTCAATGGTGCTGGTCGTGACCTCTCCCTTTTCAGTCATAATTTTAATAATCTCAGTCCTTTCTCTTTGTTTTTGGACAAGTTTTGCCAGTGGTCTATCAATTTTATGGATTCTCTCAAAGAACCAGCTTCTAGTCCTGTTGATCTGCTCTCCTGTACTTCTGGTTTCTAATTCATTGATTTCTGCTCTAATCTTGTTCAGCTCCTTCCTTGTCAGTGGGTTAGGCCTGTCCCTCTGTTGCTGTTCCAGTTTCTTGAGGTGAGAATATAGAAACTGCATTTTAGATTTTTCTATTCTTTTGAGTGAGGCTTGGATGGCTATGTATTTCCCCCTTAGGACTGCCTTTGCAGTATCCCATAGGTTTTGGACCGTTGTGTATTCATTCTCGTTGGTCTCCATAAATTGTTTAATTTGATTTTTGATTTCCTGGTTTATCGAGTCATTCCTGAGCAGGATGGTTCTTAGTCTCCAAGTGTTTGAGTCTTCCCCAGGTTTTTCCTTGTGGTTGAGTTCCAATTTCAGAGCGTTGTGGTCTGAGAATATGCAGGGGATAATTTCAATCTTTTGGTATTGGCTGAGACCTGTTTTGTGTCCCAGAGCATGATCTATTCTTGAGAATGTTCCATGGGCATTTGAATAGAATGAGTATTCTTTGGTTCTGGGGTGTAGTGTTCTATATATATCTATGAGGTCCAACTCGTCGAGTATGGCATTCAAAGCTCTTGTTTCTTTGCTGATTTCTTGCTTAGGTGATCTGTCTATTGCTGATAGTGGAGTGTTGAGGTCTCCTACTATTAGTGTATTTTTAACTATATGTCTCTTTATTGTGGTTAAGAGTTGGCTTGTGTAACTTGCTGTTCCCCTGTTGGGGGCATACATATTTGTAATTGTCATATCCACTTGTTGGATACATCCTTTAAGAATAATATAGTGCCCTTCTGTGTCTCTCCCTATAGTCTTTAGTTTAAAACCCAATCTGTCTGTTATGAGAATTGCTACCCCAGCTTTCTTTTGAGGTCCATCTGCGTGGAAGATGGTACTCCATCCCCTTACTCTAAGTCTGAATGCATCTTTGGGTTCAAAATGAGTCTCTTGTAGACAGCAAATGGATGGGTCATGTCTTTTTATCCAATCTGCAACCCTGTGGCGTTTTATGGGAGAGTTTAAGCCATTTAGATTGATAGAGATTATTGACAGATATGATTTTAATGATGCCATTTCTCTTTAAAGTCTTTCTATAGATTGTGACTTTCTGTTCTGTATCACTCTTGGGGCCTTTTTACTTTTATAGAACCCCCCTTAATATCTCCTGTAGGGCTGGTTTCGGGGTTACGAAATTTGTCAATGACTGGTGATTCTGGAAGGTCTTTATTTCTCCATCAATTCTGAATGACAGCCTTGCTGGATACAGGATCCTTGGCTGCATCTTTTTCTCTGAAAGAAGTTTAAAAATGCCCCCCCCAACCCTTTCTGTCATTCCAGGTCTGTGTAGACAGGTCTGATGTAATTCTGATACATTGGCCTTGGTACGTGAGAAATTTCTTTGCCCTGGCCGCTTTCAATACTGTATCCTTGGATCTAATATTTGCAAATTGCACTATGACGTGACGTGGTGTAGGTTTGTCATGGTTGAGATTGGGAGGGGTCCTCTCTGCCTCTTGGACACAAATGTTTGCTCCTTTTGCTAGATTAGGGAAGTTTTCAGCTACAATTTGTTCAAATATCTCTTCTAGACCTCTGTTTTTCTCCACCCCCTCAGGGATGCCGATGATTCTGACATTGGAACATTTTATTGAGTCAGTAATCTCCCGTAACCTACATTCTTGCATGTGGATTTTTTTGAGTCCAGATTCTATTTTAGCTTTTTCTTCTACTAACCCATCCTCCAATTCACTGATACGTTCCTCTGCCTCATTCACCCTGGCCGTCAGAGCCTCTAGTTTTGACTGCATTTGGCTCATAGAATTTTTAATTTCTGCCAGATGCGCTCTCATTTCCGCCCTTAGAGATTCTATATTTTCATTAACATTTTTGTTAATACTTTTTTCAAGTCTACACATCATCTTGACCATTGTTACCCTGAATTCCATTTCTGATAATTTGATTATATCCATATCCATTAGTTTTGTGGCAGAGGCCACAGACTCATTGTCTTTTCTTTGCTGGGGGGCTTCTCCTTCTCGTCATTCTGATGAGGAGAGGTTGAGGGGTTGTCCAGAGCCCAAATTATTTACCGGGACCCAGGCCATGTGCCCTTGTTTTATAGGGATCTTAGGGGTGTAGGCTTCTTGATTTTTCAGCCTGCCTTCTGGGGGAGGGGCCTGCCACACCGATACTCAGGCAACCCTGTTTGGGTAGAGTCTCCATGTCCCCTGTGAGGGGGGATGGGGATGGGCACACTTTGAGCTGGTATTTCCAGGCTTTTGTTCTCTGGCAGCTTTCCCTGGTGGTTTGCTGTGCCTCTTCTGAGAGTCAGAGCAGCAGTGGCCGAATCTCTGCCTCTGTCTCAGAACAGAGGGATCGCGGACCGTTCTCCACTGAGCTCTCTTGGCCACTTTAACTCTGTTTCTGTTGGTGCTGCTCAACCCTGCAGTGTCCTGTGATGTGTGCCCCACACCCGGTGTCCCAGCCCTCACTTCCAGGGCTGGCGCATCTCTGTCCTTTGTGTTTCTAACACCGTCAGCTGCCAGCTGCCCCCGTGCGCTCCCGGAGCTCCCGGTCTCAGTCTGGATCCAGTGAGCACACCAGAGCTCCGTTTCAGTCTGGTGGTGTGTGTTTCCAGGCTCACAGTCTCAGTCTGCTCTCTCGCGGGTGCCGGTCTGCGAGTCTGCCCGCTCCCTGGTGCAGGTGGCTACCACTTCCCGGTGCCCGAACGCAGCGGCTCCCTCCCCCTTCCGTTTATCTTTGATATCTGTGTGTGGTTTCACGGCTCCCAGCTTCATACCTCAATACTCAGTGCTGGAGATGTTCATTTGTAGAGATCCAGATGTATTTTCCGCATCTCAGGCTGATTCCATGGATGTTCAGGCTGGTCTGGTACCTATCCAACTTGACTCAGGGGACCGGCTGAAAAAGGGGTCCCCTACTCCTCTGCCATCTTAAATCTCCCCTCCGCATGTTTTATTATTGTTTAATTTTTTTCTTCTATATAAATGTTTTACTATTTAAATACTCAATATTTATTAGTTTATTCCTCCTTACAACTTTGGGGTTTTATGTCCTTCTCCAAAAGTCCTTTTCCACTCATAGATGATAGAAATGTGTGTTCATATTTTTCTCTGGTACATCTAGAGTTTTATGGACAAATTTAAATCTTTAATCCACTTGGAATTGACTTTTATATAAGGAACAAGATAATTGTAGCTTTCTTTTGCCAAATGACTAGCCAGTTAGCCCTATATCATTTATCGAATAATCTAATTTTAGGGGTCTTGTTATTAAAACATATGGAAATAGCAAAGCAGAAATTTATTGTTTACATATTAAAGCCTAAAATGTCTTTTAAAATTAATTCATTATATAACAATTAAGCTTTGCAATACTGGTATGATAAACACTGGGAATATAGAAAAAAGAATGACTGACTTCCCAAGGAAATCCTGGAAACCTTTTGTGATGGTTTGAAAATATGTCTATAAATTCGTTGACAGTCCTCCATGCAAAAAATAGAGGCTTTTCTTGAGTGTTAGCAGAACTTAACGAAATGCTTCCAATGAATAGAATGTGGCAGAATAGATAGTGTCTCTCAGAAAAGCCACTGTAGTCTCCTCCTTGCTCTGTCTTTCAAGTTCCTCACTCGAGGCCAACTGCCATATCATTAGGCCACTTAAGCAGCCCTAGAGAGAGATCTGCATTATGAGGAACTGATGAACCCTGCCAACAGTCAACAAGGAACTTGAGCCAATACCCATTTGAGTGAGCCATCTTGGGTGTGGATTCTCCCGCCCAGTCAAGACTTCAGATCACTACAGCCCCAGCCAACATCTTGACTGCGTGAGACTTCTCTGTTGCAATCACCAGTTAAGTTTCATCTAAATTCTTGACCAAGAAACTGAGATGATGTTTGTTTTTTAGAAGTCGCTATGCTTTAGAGCAATTTACTACACAGTAACAGATACCCAGAACACTTTTAGAAGAAATACAATTTGAGGTGTTTCTTAAAGAAGCAATAGGAAAATTTATTTTTACTTTTTTAATAAAGAATTTAGGGAAAGGCATTCTAAGCATAATAGATGGCATATGAGATGTCACAGAAAAGTCCTGACGTATTCAGAAATAATTTTCAAAACTCTAATGGGTTCAATGAGACCAGGGAATACTATACACAGTGGGGAGCTGTATGAATTGAGATTAAAGCTTGTGAAAGGTCTTTTGCAAAGCAAAGGAAGTTGAGATTTTGTCTTTAAGTTTGTGCATAAGGAACAACAGGTTTTAATCCAGTATGACCCCATGAGATTTGGATTGGAGAGCAATAAATCTTAAAGTGTAGCTAGATGGGTAGGTAGTCTGAAAATAATGCTCTCATGAGAGGTGATGAGTTGGATTTATTCTTCCAGTAGTAGAGATGGAGAAAAAGTATAATTTAAGATGTTTTTGGAATTGAATCAATAGGGTTTGAAGCCCAAGGGTCAAATCACACAATTGAGTCAAATAAAATTTGTTACATATTTCTGACAAATATTGATACTATACAGCTACACTAAGCATGTATTAATTTACTTCAATGAAAGGATGAAATTTTGTGAAGAAAAGAAAATTTGGGGACGATACAGAACATTATATTTAGACAATACTATTAAATTCTACCTTTGCATTAAAACTCAAGGAAGCCATCAACAAGAGATTTTCAGCTTAATCCCTCCAGTGCTATTCAGTACTGGGAGACATTCTGTTACCCAGAATGTGAGAGTCAAGTGAGAAAGTTGGAACAAGTTGTTCTGCTCTGCGATAACACAAGTGTGAAGGAGAATGCTCAGGAAACATTCGGTTCAATATCCGTCAAGAACATTGAGAATGTTCTGCTGATTTTTTTGTTTGTATTTGTTCTCTCAGGAGCCTACGTTTAAAACATCTTACAAAAAAAAAAAAAAACATGTTTCTCTTCATTTCAGGAGTTGCAAATAGGGGATGGTGTGGGGATGGAGAAGGACCGCCAAGGTCCTTACATGCTGTCTCCCTCCTCCCCTTGCCCCACTAGGTCCTAAGAACTCATCAGCTCTGGAGGGGAGTGGTGTGGGGATTTGAGCTGGTTTGAAAATTCTCCCTTGGTGATTTTTTTTTTTAAGAGATGGGGGAGGCGCACAGAGGGGGAGAAGGGGAGGGAGAGAGACAATCTTAAGTAGGCTCCACACTCAGCATGGAACCTGAGGCAGGGCTCGATCTTACAACCCCGAGATCATGACCTGAGCCAAAATCAAGAGTCCCACACTTAACCCACTGAGCCACCCAGGCGCCCTCTCCCATGATGATTTTAATATGCCTTCTCTCACCTTCTACTATCCCACTCTGCACTCCATCCTGAAAATCACTGTTCTAATGCAAGCAGTTAAGCACAACTTCCTTGTGCTTGAAAAAGGCATGCAGTTAAAATCTTTAGGAATTTATGTCATGAGAAGCTGTCTAACTGGAAAATGTGGTTTTATGTACATCTGACTATAAGTGCCACAGATTTTCCCTGGGCTTTACTGCTATTTTAAATAGGCTTTATATTTCTTTAGGAATAGGTCAAGATGATGGGCAAGCACATATATTTTTGGTTGTCCTGGGAGAAACAAGTGTGCTTCCACTACGACCACTTCAGCTCCATTGAGGCAATGCAGAGCTGGATGGCTTGGATTCCGAACATACTGACTTGTTCAGCTAAGTGAGATGTATTAGTAATTAACTTACTTGTTTGCCTTACAGATAGCCCAGTAGTTTTAGATGCCAGCTGGAGTAATGGTAACATTTTTTGCTGTTGTTCTTCTATTGGTTGTAGTTGATAAGATTCTGCTTTATCCACATTTCTTCTTGAAACTGAATTCTGTTACTTTAAATATGCAAATCAAAGATAACTTAATCACACATACACATATATATTTTAAGAATAAGAAACTGATTTCTGATACTTCTTGTATGTATTGTTCTTAAATGAGCAAATGACATTTAGGTTTCTTCAATATGACTGATAGAAAAAAGTAGATACAATTAATTTATTCTCTTGTCTCTGTTTTGTTTTGTTTTATTTCCTGTAGATGCACATTGCTAATGTCTCTTTTACACTCGTGAATTTAGATACTAGTTTGTGATGTGTTATTTTTTAAGATCCAAATCATTTATACCATGCTTTTTATAATGGAATGAGAGGTCTTAAGGATATACTTGTCTAACTCAGCAAAGACTGTTTAAATAACAATTCCCAAAGCTTACCTAGAGATAAGTGCATTCCATCTGTGGAATGCAAAGAAGAGAGAAAGTTTGAAGGTGCTGCATTAGTCAGGGAGGCTAGGCTATACCTCAGTAACAAACCAACCGAGAATTCTCAATGTGCTAATATATCAAAGCCTTCAGTATGCCTAGTGGGTCTCCAGGGCAGCTTACCTTAAGCAATGATTCAAGGTTCCATCTTGTCTCTGTAATCTCAACACTAGTTTTCCACTTTCATTGAAGCAGGGCATGAAAATCTGTGCCGTAGTCCTCTGGGGCTTTTCACTGCCTCAGCCTGGAAGTGACACACATTACTTCTGCTCACAATTTTTTGGTCTGAGCTAGTAATACAGCACACTTATCTCTAGTGGGCCTGGAATTGTGAAGAAGTGTTTGGAGATTAGGCGAGAATTACAGGTCTGTGCCATGTTTGTTATATCATTATGGCTAAAAGTATCAAGTTAATGAAATATTTTTGGAGTCAAAAGCTTAGTTTTATATTGTTGATTTTGCTTTTGTCTTAGTATATGATTTTTTAAAAAGTGTGGTGTGGTTCTATGTGTGGTCACATAAGCAGTGAATGCCCTGTGGGTAAAGGTGCTGGTTATTTTATGACCTTTAATTTTTCTGAGTTCTCACATCTGCTGGAATCTTTATATCTTTTTGACTTCTGGTTGTCTTGCATCTAGGTCATCAGTATTTTTAACCGACTGAGAAACCCAGGCACCCCCCTAGGTCACTGATATTTTTAAAATGATATGTACATCTATACTGTGACACTGTATTTGTGATGCTG
Source organism: Ailuropoda melanoleuca (assembly GCF_002007445.2). Taxonomy (NCBI): domain Eukaryota; kingdom Metazoa; phylum Chordata; class Mammalia; order Carnivora; family Ursidae; genus Ailuropoda; species Ailuropoda melanoleuca. The sequence continues at coordinate 108,806,008 of NC_048225.1, forward strand.
TGTCAAAAACATAGCAGAATACGAATTAGAATTTTCAGATAACTTTATCCTAAAAAGAAAAGCATTTTTAATGTGGTGGAAAGAGGTAGCTTTTTCATCTCAAGAAGGAAGGGGGAGATTATTGAGATTGAAAGTATTTTGATCCCCTTTTTTCCTGCCAGTGACCGTCCTATTTCTTTGCTCCTCTTTACAGCAAACTTCAAAAACTTTGTATGTAGTCATCATCTCCAATTTTTCTTCTCTTATCTTTTATTTTGTCTTAAATTCACTACAAATTTTATCCCCACCACTCCTCCAAAACTTCTCTACTCAAGATTACCTATAATCCAGTGGATGAATCCACTTGTCATTTCTTGGTCCTCATGTTATTTTACCTAACTGTAGAGTACGAATGATTAATCTCTTCTTGAAATATTTCATTTCCCTTGGCTTCCAAGACATGAACTCTCTTGACGTCTTCATACCTCATGGCCATACTTTCTCAGGTTTATTTATGTATCACTCCTCTTCTTTCCAACCTCTTAGCCTCAGAATGTGTCTTTAATCTATACTCACTCCCTTAGTGATACCTTTGAACACATGCTATCAACTCCCAAATATTTTTCTCCCTCCTGAACCTCTTTCTAGACTTTTATGTCCAACTTCTCACCCAACATTTTTATTGAGGGGTCTAAAAGGCATCTTATATCTAATATGGTCAACACTAAGCAGCGCCTCCAAACCCTTATCTCTTCCCAGGCAAACCCTTATTTCTACTATGGCAACTCTATTCTTCCAATTGCTCAAGCCAAAAATATGGCATCATTCTTGATGCCTGTTTATTTCTTATACTTCACACCCATCCCATTGTTTTCTTCATCTGATTGCTGAAGACCTGAGGCTTAGAGAAGCCAAGTGAGTTCCCCATGATTCCTCAGCTAGCAAGTGGCTGCTGCGACTCAAATCTAGTTCCCCTCAGCACTAAATTCTGTGCCAAATATTGAACAGCTCACCTTCAGTCTAGCTTGAACATTAGCTTGAAAATGAGTCTTCTAGCCACCTGCTAGAATATATTTACACATTTATATATAAGTATTTATGTATATATATATGAAGCCACTGGAATATAGATATAGATACATATGCAAATATTCCAAGGTGACTGAGTTGTAACTCTAAATTATTATATTGTCCACAATACCTCACACTTTGCAGCTGGTAAAAGAAATCTGTTCTGCAGTTTTGTGAGCATGCTGACATAAGGACAATTTATCAAAGATTTACTAGGAGCTTCTTACCTCTCTGTCTTTAGGTAAAGTCACCAGGCACAAAACTTTCCTTACCACATTGTCTAGAATGCAGATGAGTGGAATGTCCAATGCTCTTACCAGAAGTAACAGCCAATGACATCCTCTGATCTTCCTTGCTCTGACTTCATCTTTTTTCATGTGGTTTTCCACATTTGGCATTTGTCAGCAGATTTATGAAACCACAGGAAGACACCAATGACCCCATTCCATTCTTTCTTCACTGTGGAATTCTTGAACACAAGCATTATCAGATCGTCTCAAAGATGTTATCTGTCTAAATTGTTTTGGTTCTTTGCCCTCAATGTTTTTGTTACACATACTCTACATGATGTCAGGACCTATCATTTTCATTTTCAGAAAAGGGCTTGGAGAAGCTACTTACTTCACTGAGCATAAACATTATCCACAAGCATTATAATGGTTCAGTTCCTTTAATGGAGACTACTGCTAGAGTATTTAATGGCCTCTCCAAAGTTTTTGCAGCATTCTGGTTTTAAATCCCAATATTTAGCTTCATGACTCTTTAAGCTTTTGGTAGATAGTGGTATATATTTTTAGGGATGGCAGTGGGATATTGGGAGAACAAATTTAAAGAACAGTCATTTTTCTGACTCAGAATTCTTTTTAGATGATGTATTGCAAAGATTGGCAGTGTTCATGTTATGATTTTTAAACAATCTAACAATTTTTCCATTCCCCCACTAAAAGAAATTTTTATCTCTGCTCCTTCCTTACCATGTTTTGAATTTTCTCATTTACTCCTTGTTCTAGGAATAATACTCCATTAAGGCAACAGTGGGTGTTTACTATTCCTTACTTTCCTATGTGAAGGAATCAGATCCAACAACTTCTTAGAGCTACTGCTAAATGAAAATCATTCATAAGAACCTTTATCTGTATACTGTCTTCTTAAATTCTCCCATCATTAGTTACGCTGAATAGTACCTAGTGCCATGGTCACACTCAGTTATTTATCATATCTAAAATACAGGATAAACTCTTACCAACAGCTCAGATTAAGAAGATGATGGGGCGCCTGGGTGGCTCAGTCGTTAAGCTGCCTTCGGCTCGGGTCATGATCCCAGGGTCCTGGGATCAAGCCCAACATCGGGCTCCCTGCTCAGCAGGAAGCCTGCTTCTCCCTCTCCCCCTCCCCCTGCTTGTGTTCCCTCTCTCACCTCCTTTCTCTCTGTCAAATAAATAAAATCTTAAAAAAAAAAAAAGAAGATGAACAGTGCAAATATTTTAGGATACATTTACCAAACATTAAGTATGTAGGCAATCAGAACTGTTAAATCATCTGTGACTGTCTGACCAACACCTCAACAACTGTCTTTATCTTTCCATAGGACTGCATTCAAAACTGTAGAGTGGTGCTTCATGTTTTAAGTCTCATAACTTTTCCATTGTCCTCACTTCCATCCTCATCGAGGTCCTTACTGGAAGCATCTCTGTCTTTCATTCCTCCCCCATAGGCTTGCTTTCACATGCTGCTCATACAGAAGCATGGAGCCAGGCAGAGAACTTCTCCAGCATAACTGCCATTGCTATGTGAACCTGTTAGAAGCTATAGGCCATAGAGAGGGTATTAGCTACCCCTCATCTTCCTTGTTCTGTGTCTTTAAGCACTTGACAATTCTATTAGAAAGATGGCAGCTTCTCTCTCCCACAGCTCCTTTTCTATTTTTCCTTACGTCACATTTCTGAAATAGTTCTTGAGAAGTCCTCTTTAGTATATCTTTGTACTTCACTCCATTATATCCTCAGATATTCTTGCTTCTCATGTTTTTTTTTTTTTTTTAAGATTTTATTTATTTATTCGACAGAGATAGAGACAGCCAGTGAGAGAGGGAACACAAGCAGGGGGAGTGGGAGAGGAAGAAGCAGGCTCATAGCGGAGGAGCCTGATGTGGGGCTCGATCCCATAACGCCGGGATCACGCCCTGAGCCGAAGGCAGACGCTTAACCGCTGTGCCACCCAGGTGCCCCGATTGCTTCTCATGTTTTGAATTGGCTTGATAAGTATAATGTCTCAGGATAATGAAGAAAATGGAAGACGGTTTTGGTTCATCTGTGGTCTAATAACAATGGAGATTCCATTCCATAAAATATAGCAATATAAAGAGAATACCTAAAGAAAAGTGACTTAGAAAATAGAATGAATAGAATAGAGAGTCTAAATTAATATCGTGAGATATCATGTAAAGTTTAGAACTTGATGAAAGTCACCTCAACACCACATCCCTTAGAATGTAGGACTCAAAGTCTACTGGAGTAAGGTCAGTTCGATTTGCAGTTTAAGACCCCAACTGCTTTTTATTTTGGTGCGCAACATTATTAGAACATCTCTCATCACCAAAGTACTCTTGATGAAGAATTTAGATGAGGAGCTGGCTGTAGGCATTGCATGTATCTAACTCAGGTACTATCGTTACTATAGCACGAGTTAACTTAGCATAGTGGCTGGCATAGTAAGGGCTCAGTAAATATTACCTAATATTAATTTTTAACTCATGTATAACTCATGCCATTTCCTATCCACAGAATCATTAGCTGAGGAAAGATAAAAATGATTTAAATAGGTTTCAAACATATCTTGAATATTCCGTAAGTTAAGAAATAAGCTGATTTAAGTGATCTTAAAAGTTCCTCTTTAATGAGACTAGTATATTTATGCGAAAAAAAGTATTGGCTCTCTGGCCTCAGCTTCAAGAGTAGTCCAATGTAATTTACTGAAAATTGTAATGATGTCTGGCAGTGTGCCATAAATGGTCAATTCATAAATTTGAACTGACGATTAGGAAAACTATGTTGAAAATATTATTAAAGCATATACAGTGTGGAAATTGTTCTATAAAGACTTTCGCTACAGTGTGAACACACATTTATCTTGCTCAAAGGAAAATGCTGAAGGTAGCTTATCTTAACTGATATGGTTTAAAATGTTTGCTGTCTATGAATAAATTAGTTCATAAGGCTCCTTAAATTTTGCTCTATTATATATAAATTTTTGTTTAAGTTTTGCTGAGGGAAATAGAACTTGTTTTCTTAAGAAAAAAATCATGGGGTGCCTGGGTGGCTCAGACAGTTAAGTATCCAACTCTTGGATTTGGCTCAGGTCCTGATCTCATGGCTCCTGAAATTGAGCCCCGTGTCCAGCTTTCCGCACAGTGGGAGTCTGCTTGGACATTTTCTCCCTCTGCCCCTTTCCCTGCTCTCTCTCTCAAATAAATGAGTAAATTTTATTTTTGAAAAAAGAGAAAATTAGTTCATATTAGTCATCAGAATGTGGCTGCAAGTCTCTGTATTTAAAACACAGTGTAATCTTTAAGCATTCAGCACAAAATTGCTTTCACGGTAGTGCCCACTTCCAAAATAAAGGGGAGAAGCTTTGTCACCAGGGTAGCCTTCCAGATTACGTTTCATTCTCTTTTCTTTTGGACAAAGGAATGAGAACACAAGAAAAAGACCCAGAGAACCATTTCGGTACAAACCTTGGAATAAAAGAGGTTTTCCATTACAGGTCCATATTGTAATTAAAAGTAGGCTCTGGAAGTCAATGCTTGCTTTCTGAAAAGGCTCCTGGTGCCCTGCCCAATATTCAGAGTCTGGCAATGGCATGGCAGTAGAGCAGCCTCAAATCTCAAGGGTATGACAGGTGCCAGGCCACACTCTTCTTGGCTGAATGGGTATTGGAGTGGGCTAGAGCAATACCTCTTACCGCTCCAGGAGATAGGAGGCAGGGAGGAAATTACGACTATGCAGAGATTTCCAAGCAATTGGAAATAATCCAAATGCTCTTAAGCTTTGTTTCTTAAGTTCAATAGCACCTGGTGTTCGCATATTTTTATTGTACAGAAAATAGCTCTTCACATGGTCATACAAATTATATAGCCATGAGATGGAGGCAGCATTATTATCACTGTTGTATATATGTGAAAACTGAGACCCAGGTTAATTTTGCAAAGATCTAGCTACTCTAGGATTTGAACATATCCTTACTTAGGTATCATTAGCATAAAGTAAAAATTTAAATCTTGAGCATAAGCCTTGTAACTTTTTACAAATGTAACTTTTAAACGTTCTAACTACCACCAAGATCAAGACATAGAAAATTTCCAACACCTTAAAAGCAATAAAAACTGAGTTCCTTTGCTACAGATGGGGCATCTGCAATGGAAAGAAAAAATTAATAATTTATTTAATTTAAAGAGAATTATTTTTGTGCACAGCTTCCATTGTATTATACATTAACAGAGTTTGTGCAATAAACTTTGCAAGCTGGGTTAATAGCACAAATGGAGAAAGTGATCAAGTTTGAAATTCTTTTTTATTCTTATCCTCTTAGTCCTTAAATAGTTTATGGCATATTTGGAAGAAACTGAAGTAGAATGTGGTGTTAGATGGTCAGGGGATGGAAAGTTATTGAAAGATATTCATTGAGATGTCTTTTTCAAAATTGTACTTTTGTGTGATATGACCAGAAATCTTAGCATGTTGTAATTAAAACAATAGAGAAAAATGAATAGTACTGGAAATGCAGGTATTTAGGGAAAAATTGGCTAGATGCTAACAAAAAACTGAATTTTCTTCTATCGCATGAATGTTTTGACTCCAAGGGAACAATAGATTTTGGAGAATTTCAGAGCTTTCCAGTGGAAGCAAAGCCACAGTCTTAGAGATGAGTCACGACATTCAAGTATCAATTATTTTCAAGTTTTTGTAGATATATTTCTTGAGCTAACCTTAGAAGTTGTCTGAATTATCAAGTACTTATCCTTCAAAAGAAGAGGGAAAGTGAGTTTTTGAATTCCTAGAATTTAAAATTTTTGAAATGAGTGTATCAATCTTAGAATATCCTTATGCTTTTGGAACATATGAGCAAACTGTAGAAATAAGTCCACATGGATTTCATACTCTCTTTCATGGAATTTCTAAAGTTGAAGTGAAAGCTAATGCTACTGATGTAAACATTGAGTCATAAATGAGATATTCTTGGGGGTGCCTAGGTGGCTCAGTGGGTTAAGCATCTGACTCTTGATTTTGGCTCGGGTCATGATCTCAGGGTCCTGGATTGAGCCCTGTATAGGGCTCCCTGCTCAATGGGGAGTCTGCCTGTCTCCCTCTCCCTCTGCCCCTCCCTCTGCATGCATGCACTCTCCCTCCCAAATAAGTAAATAAATCTTTTGAAAAAAATAAATGAGATACTCTATAACAGAACCCACTTTTTTCTACTTCCCCAGTCTACCCCCAGGTTTCAAGAATTGTTTAGTCTATTAATGTTTTTATTAAACTTGATCAGTATGAGCTGTGAATAGTATTGGTCTTATATAACTGTGTGCTTTTTGTATGCATAAGTTTAATTAAACTTTTAGAACCACCCCTGCAATATTTCTAATAAATGAAAATATCCAAAATGTCAAATGTTTTTCATTGTGTACCTTGCTGTAGAAAACATTTGCTTGTCTACAGTGAAGAACTGAGTTTTCTTTGGTTTAATTTGCTTTATAAATTCAATACAATATAACTAAGCAACATTATATAGTTCCTTGTCTTTAGTGTATGCTGTTCTAATTAAGAACTGCCACTGAAGAGCTTCTAGGAGGGCTCTCCATTTGAGCCACCTTCAAACAAAATATACCAATGTTTGTAAGTGATACATGAGTATAATGCTCTGGGTTAGGAAAAACATCCTGTAACCTGTAACTTGAAGATTAATTTTGAGTAGCACAAGGACAATATGAAATTAGAGCAAAGCTAGATCAGAAATGAATCACTCACCTCAGCAGCTGTAGCTGGTGACCAGAGGAAGATAATTCTCTAAATGAATAATTAATGCGCAGCTCAATCTCAAGGTAACAATGAGCATGACTGAGTTTGGAGGTGAATCCAAATATTCATTCTACTCAAACACGATGGCATAGCAGCTTCTGAAATGGAGTTTATGTATTTATATATATATGTGTGTGTATTTATATATATATTTATACATACATGTGTGTATGTGTGTTTCTTGTACTTGAAGTCCTATAAACAATGAATATTGTGTTCAATTTACTATAAAACTTCTACAAGTATATATGTGAGGAATTTTTATTAAGACTTTTTAACATTTTTTAGACTTTTTTTAATTTTTAAAGGCAATTTTATATGAATTCTAGGATGAATAAGTTGGTCACTATTGAATCTTTTAAAAATTAAACCCATTTCCTTGGACAGTTTATTTAAATGTTAGAATTCTCCATTAGTTCATTCATTCTATAAATTGAGTACTTATGTGTTTGAATCTATGGCATGTGCTAGAATTGCAATGATAACCCAGGTAAATTTTATCCTAGCAGTTATAGAATTTGAAGTTTGGTGTGGTGGGTTTCACCTGCGCTCTGAGAAATTCTGTAGTTTTCAGGGGATGCCTCAGGGCAACCGGTAGAAGTGAGTGGGGTGGGAAGTGAGGCACCTAAAGTTTCCAGGTCATTTTTTCTCCAAACTCCAATCAGTTGCCCTTTCTCTGTTTCATCCATTGAGCTGCCTTAGAAGATCTCAGTTGCATAAATGTTCCTGATGCTAGATCAGTTTACAGCTATGATCTAGTTAGTCCAACTGCTCTCGAGTCCTCCTTTCCCAGTCTCTTCAATTTTTTCACCTACTTGCTCAATAAACTTTAGGCATTAGAGGTTGTGCTGAATGTTACAATGGATTATAAAACATAATTGTTGCCCTCAGGAAGTTTTTAATTTAGCACTGTTCTATACTGATTTCAATTGTTTTAAGATTAAGGCTATTGGGATGACCTCTGCAGGTTATAGCTATTCTGTGAAGCCTCTTCCCAAATTCCTGTGCCGCTGAAGTTCAAGAGCAGGCTCTTGGGCTGGTGGAGAGATGCTTGGGAACAGTAGCTGCTGTGCACTTAGGAGAATGTGGACTACTTACCTTGGCAGTCAGTGGCACTGAGCCTTCATTCCATAGCACCACCTATTCACACACAAGACAAGCCAGGGATTTGCTGAGATTTGGGCCATCAAGATGAGAAACTAAAGTAAGTTTCCAGGGATAGAGCAATTGCTTCTGCACTAATCCCAACTCTGCCCCTTTCCCACTATTCACTGCAGCAGGTCACTGTGTCACTAGGCTGCTGGGCTGAGAAATGCTGCCCCACGTTTGCTCACACAGTGATTTATTTATAGCTCTTGACTCCTGAGTAAATCGTTGTGGAACCAAACAGAATGGGAACAGAGGTCTTTCTTGTACAGACCACTAAGCTATGTTTAGAGGTCCTAGAGGAGAGGAATTGGTGATGTTGACCCTTTACATAGTGCTTGATTGGGTGGTAGGGATAGGGTTCCTTTATCCTCAGGCAGGGTTGACCTTACTGATAAAATGACTGTGTCACATGAATGAGAATGAAAGATTCTGCTAGAAAGGATATCTTCCCAAGGATCCTACTGGTTTTTAGAGTCCGCAATTAAATTCTTTTTCTAATGGTTAAAGCAGTTTGTCTGAAAACATACGTGTTAAAATATAGATCGCTCAGTCCCTGTGCCCTTCCAAAATGTAACTTATGTTGCTATCATACATTTGAATTTTATTATTTAATTCATCAGATTGACTTCAGTTAATTTATAGAGACATCAGTAACTAGGACGGATTGAACGAAAGACATAGAAACATGTTTTCTGAGTACAAAGCTGCCTGCATTAAAGAGCTAGGATACTGTAAAAGGCAGTCTTGTTCTTTCAGGAGACTGACACAACAAATTTGAGACATTAAAACAAAAAACAAAAAACCCAATCCCCAAAATATTTCCTCTACGACTTTCTGGCCATTTCTAACTTTTGGTATTATAATTCCCAGCTGTAAGACACTGGTCACTGAATTTGAGAGCTGTTTTCATTGGTAAAAGATGTTAAATGCTTTCATATATCTATACTTAGATATGCTTTTATATCAGTTTTTTGGTATGGTCCTGAACCATATCTATACTGAAGGAAGAAAAAATAATGAGTGCAGGTCAGGGAGAATCCATGAGAATTCTCCGTATGTACAACGAAACTTTTATTCTAGGATAATAGAGGGATTTCCACCAAGACCAAAGTTACTCATTTATCTAAGTATGATATCTATAGAAGAACATATATGCCATGCTTTAATATTTTTTAGTTAATCACAGACAAAAAGAATATAGTTTACATCTGAAATGAAATACATGGAAGCCTGTATTAGGCTTTGGAATTGAAATTTTTAAGAGTGCCTGAATTTTAAAGTGAAAAGCTTTCATTAATTTATTTTTATTTTTAATATTTAAGAAGACATAAAACATATAGGGATCTTTGGTATGCCCTAAAATCACTTTGAGTTAAGTGTTAGTAAACTTAATTTGGTGTGCTTATCTAATAATGAGATCTGATGAATAGCTGGCTTGTCAGAGTGATGTAATACTGAAGACATTTTTTTCAAGACCAGACACACAGTTGACTCATTAAACAATTTCTGTTTACCATTGTATTATCCTCTTCTTAGAGACCTCAGTAGGCCAAACACATTAAGCATCTTGGGTAAAAATAGATTAACTATTCCATTTTGCATTGAAAGTCAAAGAGCCCTGTACGTCTATTTCAAGATGAAATGTGATAGGGCAGAGGCATACGTATGATGCGTACTTTAGAAAATTGAAATATGCTTCTAAACTAATCAGTTACTCCAATTACCATCTTAGATTTTATTCTTGAAAGTTTGTCATCACAAAAGCTAAATTCCATAAATTTATGTGAATACTTTTGATAACTATGCATTCAGCAACCTCTAATTACTCCCTGTTACGGATAAAGTGCAGATTATTTTTGCCTCTTATTCAAAGTGACTCATCATTTGACTTCTACTTTCTTTTCCAATATTACATCCTAGTAAACCTCAGCCTATACCTTCTACTCTAGTTAGACTGGTCCAGCAAGCATGACGTTCTATCCTTCGTCGCTTAGTCCATCCCACCAGACTGTAATACTCCCCTAGTCTTCTCTGCCCGTTCATATCCTAACCATCTTTCCAGAGTGAAGTCCCCTTTTATCTGCTCCATTTCCAAGTTCTTAGGCTCCTGTCTGTATTACTCATTTGGCACCTAATCACAAATAGACGACACTAACTGAGTGCTTACTAACTGCAGAGCATTTTCTTACTGAATCTTCAAACCTCATGGGAAAGGTATTCTTCTTATCCTCATTTTGCAGATGAGGACACATCCCAGAGAATTTAAATTAAGGTCACCAACTAAAATTGGTGAAACCTGGATTCAAATGTATATTCTTATTCACTAAATAATATTGTCTTAGTTAATAAACTTTCATCCACTTTAATCCCCCCATTGTAAATTCTTTGGGAATTTTGGAGTATTCTAATACTCATTTCTGACACTGCCTTCTTCTGCACATGGTTTCTAGCATAATGCTTTGCATTTGGTTGAATCTCAATGCATATTTGTTCCTTGAAGAAAAACATACACTGGAGCACTTTTACCACAGATTTATATCTTGTTTCTTCATATTTTTTGAAACTTATACATTTCTCTGTAATAAGCAATGACTTATTAAACTACCTCAGTGATACGGGATGTTCAGTCTGTAAGTGTCTTAACGTTACCAAATGTTTTACCTCAGAAACATTGAGATATTCTCAACTCTGGGACACTTTATGAATGTAGTCTGATGATAGACTTTGAACGTACACAAAAATTTTAGGCAAAATTCTATTCAGGGCAAAATATGTTTACATTACCATAGGTCAATGAACGTTTGTTAAAAAACCACTAAACTTTTTCCATGGAGAATTAGGAACCTGCACAAGAGGAAAAAATGCCCATGGGGTCTCCAATACCTTGAGTATTTTTCTCAGTCTCTATGGTCATGGTTTGATCGCTTTAGTGTTGGGACAGAGGAAGGGATCTGGAACTAAAGGTGATAAGGAAGAAGAAATGGATATTAAAGATGTTCATATACTGCAGGTTCATTGTGTTTTTTCATAAAAAGGAAATAAGTGTCTTAGTTTTTCTCTAGTAGCAAAAGAAAAAAAGGAAAAAAAATAAATGAATGAATAAGACCTAAAACCGTAGCAGTGCATCTCTGCCAAAGATATTGAAAATGGGGGTAATGTCTGTGTATATAACTATTTTTAGTGTTGATCGAAATAAAACCTTGATACCTTGTTTACATCATCTCTTTAAAAGCTCTTACTACTCATCGTTCCTGTAGAGGCAAAATGTATTTATCTGAAAGTTAAGATGGATGTTATCTATGGTATCACTGAATAATTCTATAATTCTATGTCAGCGTTTCATCATGCATGATTAATCTTATCTTATTTCCCTAGAGGCCAGTGTGGCCTTTTATGTTCCAGGGTAACTATCAACAAAAAGGTATAAACAATAGCACAGAGCATTGCCCTGGAAAATAAAATAATCTTCCCTCGTAGGTCTGATTTCTAAACCAATTCACCTTGGGACTTGGTTATGAATTGGAGGGGTGGGGAGAACTTTTTGCCAAAATACATTTCCAAATTAAATGAATACATTAGGCTATTGAGGCTGGGGACGGGAGTTGGGGGGGGGAAGGAGAGAGAATCAATTTATAAAAAACGACAGTGGCAAAATTATTCATACACACACAAACATGCTTAATTTCTTAATTTCAGCTCTTGAGTTAAAACATTAAAGACTCAAAGACTCTCATGTAACAGTTTGCATTGAAAATGTTTTCTGGGTAGTACTACATTATTTGTGGATGCTCCATTAATTCACACATGGACTACTAACTCTACTCAAATGCCAGAAATTTCGTGTTGGAATACCTCTAGGTCATATGCATCATTGTAAATAATTATATAAGTAAAAAGTAGCCTATCCTCTGGTTGGGTATGAGTTAAATTGATAAACCTGTGGTAGTGGAGAAAATTGTACACTCTGTGAACCCATTTATATTTATATTCACTGAGATTGGTTAAGCTCATAACTTCATCTCTCATTCCTATCCTTAACCCTCTCCATTTTTACCACCAGATAGAAAATCTTAATTGTTAGTCCTTCTGGTATGACTAGAAACTTCCTCATTGAGGACACTAGAGGAAATACTTACTTGATGACAATACCACCTTTGAAAAACATTATGATAAAGCAAAAATTCAAAATTCAAAAATAAAATGAAATCTGATATGTGTTTTTGTTCAAATGCTCTCCTTTCTTAAATGATATTTTAAAATAATATTCCCTTAGCTAGGTATTCAAAGCTGCTTTTTAAAAAGGAGGGTCCATAGATGTTCAATGAATTCTGTTTTTCTTTCCACTGCCTGTGCCTTCTTTTTATTAGAAATTGTCATAATAATGACTAGGTGTTTCTTTTTTTTCTTTTTTTCTTTTTTTTTAAAGATTTTATTTATTTGACAGAGATAGAGACAGCCAGCGAGAGAGGGAGCACAAGCAGGGGGAGTGGGAGAGGAAGAAGCAGGCTCATAGCAGAGGAGCCTAACGTGGGGCTCGATCCCACAATGCTGGGATCACGCTCTGAGGTGAAGGCAGATGCTTAACCGCTGTGCCACCCAGGCACCTCATGACTAGGTGTTTCTTAATTCATGTAGAAGAACAACTTTTTAGGTTATCGATACATTTTTAATTCTTTGAACTTCAGTGACCCACATAAGAATTAAATTCATAATTTTCTGTAGTTACTTTTGTTTTAGACAATCATTTCAAGTGTTTTTGCTAAATATATTTGTCGTGGTTGAAATTTGCATTCTTCTGTCTATGAAATTCCATCTCAGTGTAATTCAACAAAGTTATGCCTATTAAAGGTTGTGATAGTGGGTAAAGTTTTACATTTTAGCTTTGGTATGAATGACTTTGCCATATTTAGTAAGGAAGAGGTAGAAAGAGTCTTGAGTTTCCCCTCATTTGATAAAGAAAACAAATGAAAAGTTAAAAAAAATTTTAAAGGAAACCCACCCAAACTGACTTTTACTGAGTCAGAGGCTCTCTTTCAGGGTTTCAGAGCAGTTGATAGCACAAATCATTCATCCTCAGATACCTTGTATGTAGGGCTAAGTGGTATCCTATTCACTTAAAAGCTAATGAAAGTCAGGTGACCCACAAGTAGGCTGGCAGGAAAGAGTTGTTTTAAGACTTCATCTGGTGCTTTTATATACTTCATTCTGGACTATGCTGTCATTTCTTTACATGCATATGATTTATGTAAACAGAATTTTAGATCAATGTCGAAGACTGAATTTCTACATTTCTTTCAGTTGAGATAATCCTTGAGAAGAATGTTAATCAAAGTGAGATAGAGTTTGTGATATTACTAATCAAAGTATAGTAATGAAAAAATATATAGTATAGGTAGAAAAATATTAATTATTTTGTAGAATAGATTTATTACAGCAGAGTTGGTTATAAAATATATTTCTATGAAGCCAACTAGTAGATTTTCCCTACTGCCTTCTATTTTTAAGTCAGTGAAATATTTTCACTTATAATATCTCTTGAAATGTAATGAGATAAAAATTGAGCATCTGGTAACATGCTGGTGACAGAGCAGCTAGTGTAACTTTTGTTTACTAGAGCGCTACTGGTAATTTTATCTGTGGGATATTGTAATTCCAATTTTGCAGTTTATTTTGTTTTGGCAGTATGTTCCAGTGTCTCATTTCAACCATCAACTGCTTCTCTATTCTTCCTTTCCTCCTTATTTTGTTTATATTATGTTTCAGAAATAGTCAAAGCTCTCAAGATTTTCTCCTTTGATCAGGAGTAAAGTGACAAATAGACCCAAAGCAAAATCAGATTTTACCCGTAGGTCCTGTGTTGGTTAGGCTAATGAGTAAGAGACTAATGGCACCCACATCGTGTGTTTGGAGAAGATACTGAAAAATTCTCTGCTCAGAAAAGATATCTTACTCACTCTTGTGTCATAGTATCTACACTATCTGAGATTTATTTCTTTTAATCTAGAAAGACCATCAACTTCGAGTCTGTTAATGAAATGCAGTTACTCCTGGAAGGAGTAATTTGTTTGTTGTTTTACCAATATCAACAGCCAAGGCCTGGTGAGATGAGTTGAACTCTTTGAGAGTAAGACATTTTAGGAAAGGGGAGGTAATTGGCTTGAAGGATGATTTTCATGATTCTTTTTTGAATGTTGCAATTGAAGGTTTTCAACTAGATTTTTTGGATGGATGGGAAAAAACACCGTGGGGTGCATATAGTTTTTTGTTTTTTGTTTTTAAAACATGTTGTTAGATTTTTTTTAAGCAATTACTTTTGCAGGAATGAGATATGGCAAGAAATGAAATGGAAAGAGTCAGAATAATTTCAGCCAACTCACAGTTTAAGGACTTATCCATTTTATTGCCTTTTATTTGTTTTCTAAAAAATATTTAATTTATTTATTTGAGAGAAAGAGAGAGCGGAGCGCGCACATCCAAACATGTGTGGCGTGGTTGGGGGGAGGGACAGAGAGGAAGGGAGACGGACAAGCAGACTCCCGGCTGAGCACGGAGTCCAACACAAGGCTGATCTCAGGACTCTGAGATCATGACCTGAGCTGAAATCAAGGGTAGGATACTCAACCAGCTAAAGCACCCAGTCGTCCCCATTTTATTGCCTTTTAAATGTTGCATCACAAAATGAGAAGTTAGAACTACTCTACTTGGAGTAAATGCCCTTATTAATCTCATTTGGATTTACTTATAGTAAGTGTTGACTGGAGTTGATTTCTTCAGAGGATTGCCTGCTTTGATTTTGTACTGGAGCCTACCGGGCCAAGAAGCTTAACTAATACTTTCCCAGTGTGTTATATAATTCTTTGTGTTTCTCTTACTAGTTTCCTCAGTCATTTCCTTGTTGGGAATTGAAAGCATTTGGTAACCATGAAAATAATCTGATAACAATCTGCCTCATGGGCTCAGGTAGAACAAAGGAAAAGGTGACTATGTCATTTTGGGGAATCCACAGACGAAATTTGTTTTTATGTGTACATTAGGAAAATAGTTACCTGAAACAGATTACTTGCCTGGGGGAATCTCTAAACTTACCTGAAGAGTCTATTCTAGGAGATCTAAAATTTAGCAGTCACCTTAAGTTGTCACTTAAATTGTCACTTCCCTAGTTCCTGATTTACATAAACTACTACCTCTTGGAAAGGTTAATTTCATATGGCTTTCTCACCTAATATTAGCTTTCTTAAAAGGGACTGGAGTTTATTTTTTAAATAAAATTGTTGAGTTACATGACAATAAAAATTTTTCAATTTTATTATTATTTATAGAGTGACTCATGACTAATACTGGAATTTAAGTATCCAACTGAAAAGGGATGTGTGAAATTCTGGCTAAAAACAGGTTTTAAAAGAAATGCTATAGTGATAATGGTGATGATGGGGGTGGTGCTTGTGTTTGGAAAAAATATAGTCAAAAGCAACATTTAAACAATCGATATTTTTGTTATGCAATTAATTTAGAAAAAAGTTTTCAGATTTTATAAAAGCACATCATTTGGACTTAAAAGCTATTTTGTAAAAAGTTTCACTTGTTATAGATTTAAAAACATCTTTATTTAAGCCCTCTTTTTTTTAAAGGGGGTGTGTGGGAGGCAGAGGAAGGGGGAGAGAGAGAATCTTAAGCAGGCTCTATGCCCAGCATTGAGCCCGATGCAGGGCTTGATCTCACAACTCTGAGATCATGACCTAAGCTGAAATCAAGAGTCGGGTGGATGCTTAACCGACTGAGCCACCCACACACCCCTAGCCCACATTTTAAAGTATATTTCTTTGGATGAATGAATTATAAAGATTTTGAAAAGTCTGTCAATTGGTATTAATATCAGTGTATTAATAGTTTGATGAAAATTAATAACATTCTGTTATTTTATAATACTCTTGATTTTAATGTCAATTTCTTAATGCTATAGATGTCATTTTTATAACAATTTACAGTTTAAAAAGTTATAGCCAATTATCTTTATAGGCATATCTAGTTTATCTTGTTTCAATTGTAGGAAACATTTAGGCTCCAAGTCTAATTTGTTCTTGAGTGTAGAGAGAGATTCCCCACATTTGAATCTGAGCTATAGCACTTAATGTAAGTATGACTTCAGACAAGCTTAACTGTGGCTAAATTTTCTCATCTGCAAATGGGTTGACAATAGTATTCATTTTATTGTCTTATTGTAAGGAATAAATGTGTTAATCTGAATTAATGAATTACCCTAAATTCCTGATACTGTCCCAGATACACAGTAAGAAGGCATTAAACAATTCTCATTATTATTTGATTATAAATAATGTATTACTAAATAATGCTGGACTCAGAGAGATCTGGGTTAAATTCCTAATCCTAGACTTACTAATTAAATGACCTTGGGCAAGATAATAAACCTGTTTGATCTCAGTCTTAACATAAATCTAATGGGATTACTGCACCAGGTAAGCTTATCCCATGTAACTTATTAGTACATGTTTTGGCATGTATTAGATGTGTGATAAATGGTAGCTCAAAAAAGAATGTAGTAAATGGCAGAGGGTAAAATAGTTTCAGGTAATTGTAAAATACTGGATGAAAAAATGTATATAAAGACACTGGAAGGCATTAAGAAGTAAATAGAAACCTGTGACTGGCTGAGTTTGGAAAACCTATAACTGGAATGTGTAAGAATTGCGTTTGCAGCTTGTGGTCCCAGGGTGAGGCCCAACTAAAACAGATCCAGCTGTGGAAGATAGTGGTGGGAATCAATTACAGCCTTACCAGCAAATGATATCAAAGATCAGAGTTTGGGACTGGGAAGGCAGCTAGAAATTTAAAGGAAAACCCTGGCAACACAAGACCCTCCAAAGTAAGACACAAATTCGGGGCATAAACCGTCGAAATCCATGGTTGATTGCTGAACTACGTATGTACAGGCTTGGTGAAAATTAAGCAGACGCTAGACACGAAATGTGAAAAATATAAGTATATGGATCCAGATCTGTGAATTGGATGCTTTTCTTAACTGAGTGCAGTTTTCAACTGTGCACAGCACAGGTGGCAGAAAGCTGAAGCTGGGTGGATTTGAAATATCATGATCCAGAACTCAAAGGAAAATAGGGAAGAGTCCCTAGAAGCAAGAAATTGTGGAGAGTGAGCCTCTTCCCTGCCCACATATTTTGCTTCTCAGAGAATTTGTAGCAACAGAGAGTCTTACAGGGATCAGGCTGAAAAAGAAGTTTTAAGAAACCACAAGGCATGTACCATAGGGGGGAACTGAATTTTTAGTTCAATCCAGGCAAGTTAACTGCCTAGTTAAATAAAACTCCAATAATTCCCAGAAGAACAAAACAGAGCAATGAGTAGCTACATCATATTAAATACAATGCCAGTTTCAACCAAAAATTTACAAGATGTCCAAAAAGGCAGAACACTGTGACCCATACTTGGGAAAAAAGGAAGCCAATAGAAGCTGACCTTGAGTTGGCCCAGGTGTTGGAGTTACTACATTACACCTTCCAAGTAGTTATTATAAATACATTTAAAAGATTAAAAGAAAAAAAATGGGTGCCTGGGTGGCTCAGTCGGTTAAGCAACTGCCTTCTGTTTCAGGTCATGATCTCGGGGTCCTGGGATCAAGGCCCACTTGGGGCTCCCTGCTCAGCAGTGAGTCTGCTTCTTTTTCTCCCTCTCTCTCTCCATTTGCCACTGCTCGTGCTCTCTCTCTCTCAAATAAAGTCTTTAGAAAAAATTTTTTAAAAAGATTAAAAGAAAAGATGTTCAAATATTTCTTGACTGAGAATGATAACTATATAAAAATGTAAAGTCTAGACATGAAAAATAAAGTAACTAAAATTTTAAAAAATGCTGGATGGGTTTAACAGAAGATTGGAAATGGAGTAAAAGAGAATTAGTGAATTTGAAAAAAAGATCAATTTGAGTCAAAAGATCACTAACAATTACATAACCCAAGAACAGAGGAAAAAAAAAGATTGAAGAAAAATGAACAAAACCTGAAAAACAGTTGGGATGTTATGAAGCAATCTAACATATGGAATTGGAATTCCACAAGAAGAGGAAAGAGAGAAAAGAATCAAAAAAATTATTTGAAGAAATAATGGCCAAAACTTTCTCAAATTTAGTGAAAAACAGTAATTTATAGTTCATGCAACTCAACGAACCCAAAGCAAAGTAGACTCAGAGAATGCTACTCCGGGGCACTTCCTAGTCATGCAGTATAGGGACAACAGTAGTATTAAGAATGAAGGTTACATAACCTGAAATTAATGTAACATCGTATGTCAACCACACTAAGATAAAAAATAAAAAAAGACCTTTAAAGAACAAAAAAAGAAATGTTAATCCTATGAGGGCCTTTACCTGCTGTTTTACGGTCCTTCCTAAAGATTAAGAAACAAGGGGGGAGCATAAGGATCATAAAAATACCCACAGCCCTGATAGTATGAACTAAATAAACAAAACAAAACAAAGAGGCTACAAAATATCAATAAATACTGTGGAACAGAACAAAGCACTAATTAAAAAAAAAAAAAAAGAACGGAGGGTACATGGGAAAAAATGGAAAGATGAGGATAGATCTCAATTTGCCTACATGCTGTTTTCTAGTTTCCATGGTGTTCAAGCTAGCTGACATTTGTGAACTAGTAACACCTAGGGTGTGGCACACCAGAAGGCTAATTACTTTCGGTCCATTACCACATTTACGTCATATTTTAATTAGCTAAAGTCAACTCCTCTCTTTCTCTGCACATTTACGTTTGTATGTGTGTATATATGTGTCTGTGTATGGATGTGTTTGTATATTACTGGTAGACTTTAGGAATTGTGATGATTTCTTAAATCGTGGAGGAAATTATATATATTTAGTATATAAATATACATTATGACATATATTTATATATATTTCTCCATAATTTAAGAAGTCATCATAGTTTCTAAAGGTTACCAAAAATACAACTCTTCTAAAGAAAGCTTGATGTTATTAGTAAATACTAAGATATGTGAAGGACTGATTAGCTATTATTTGAATGTGATTATATGACTTTGTATAAAAAAAGCCACATATGTGCAAATCCTGACAATAATACAACAGTTTGTGTGTATATATAACCTAAAGTTATAAATGCACTGTGGGTTTTTTTAAATCTACGAAACTAGTACAGCAATATTTAAATATATTAAAAAATTAAAAATATTTTTAATTTAAATATTTAAAACATATTTTTAAAATGTAAATATTTTAAAAATCAACTAGGACAGTATTTAAAGAAATATAAATATTTAGAATGATTAGAATTTCTTACTAGCTCTAAAATCTTTTCCTAATAAATATTTAATATTGAATTGTATGTACAGGATACTATGCCAGACTCTTGGGGGGTATGAAAACTATACATTGTGATTTTTGTTTTTAAGGTTGTTAAACCTATGATGAGAAAAACATGTATTCAAAACAATTAGGAAAGTTCAAAAGTATGCCTAGACAAGCATTTGTTTCAACACGATGTGTTTGGAGCACCTGCATCAAAACTCCCTGGGGCGCTTACTACAAATAACAGATTTCTTGGCTCTAACCTCTACCTATTAAATGCCGATCTCTTGGGGCGCCTGGGTGGCACAGCGGTTAAGCGTCTGCCTTCGGCTCAGGGCGTCATCCTGGCGTTATGGGATCGAGCCCCACATCAGGCTCCTCCGCTATGAGCCTGCTTCTTCCTCTCCCACTCCCCCTGCTTGTGTTCCCTCTCTCGCTGGCTGTCTCTATCTCTGTCGAATAAATACATAAAAATCTTTAAAAAAAAAATGCCGATCTCTTGAGGTGTAGTTCTGGGGTTATACAGTTCGAAAGCACCCCCAGATGATTCCAGTGCTCACCCAAGTGTCAACACTGTGATTCTAGAATGGTATGGCAGTGAGAGGTTCCTTCCAACTGGGACTGTTTCGCCGTCAAGGTCATACTTCACCTGGACCTTAAGTGGAAGTTTGGATTTTAAGAAGTTGAGATGAGGGGTGCCTGGGTGGCTCAGTCGGTTAAGCATCTGACTCCTGATTTTGGCTCAGTTCATGACCTCAGGGTCATAATCTCAGGGTCGTGAGAGCGAGCCCTGAATTGGGCTCAGTACTGGGCATGGAGCCTGCTTGGGATTCTTTCTCTCCCTCTCCCTCAGCCCCTCCCCAGCCAAAATGAATAAATAAAATAAATAAACTTTAAAAAAAAACAAAAGAAGTTGAGATGAGAGTGAGGATATTCCAAGAGGATATAGGATGTGAATAACTTGAAATTTTGTCTTTTTGTGAAAGAGTGAGTCACGAGTATGATTTATAACAAGTATGGTATATTAGAAGGATAAAAGTTTTAAAAAAATACTAGAAAATTGGGTTGGTGCCTTATTGAAAGAGCCCATAGTTTCTTTTCATAGATAAAAAAGGAAAGATATTTTATACCTGCTAACAAAAACCTTCAAGGATTATAAAGCAGTTTTAGAACTAATGAAGCTCCTTTGTTTTCAGTAGCTTCTTTCTGTCTGTACCTATATGATAAACTTTTGCTGTATTTGTTTCCTCTTTTACTTGTTAAGATATTTTAAAATAAACATTAAACATCCTATTTTTCCCAGATACTTCTGGGATACATAACCATTGTACCATTATTGCACTTAAAATTCATCTAATTGTCTCATACTACTGAATGCCCAGCTCATATTCAAATTATTTCCCCTGTTATACTGTATTGTTTTATACAGCCGCTTTTTTTTTCTCCCCCCAAACAAGATCCAGTTAAGAACTACTCATTGCACTTGGTTCTGAATTTCTTTTAATCTAGAATACTCCCCTTCCTGCCCAATTGCCCTTCTTTTCCTCTCATTCCCTACATGGGACCTTTTGAATTATAACTAACAGGATTGAAGAGATTTTACCTTTTTTTCCCCATTTATACATTCATTTATTCATCCATTCTAACTTTTTAAAAAGATTTTATTTATTTATTTTTGTGCGTGCACACGAGAGAGAGAGAGAGAGAGAGAGAGAGAGAGAGCGAGAGCACAAGATGGGGGGGCGGGTGCAGAGGGAGAAGCAGACTCCCCGCTGAGCAAGGAGCCCAACGTGGGACTTGATTCCAGGGCCCTGGGATCGTGACCTGAGCCAAAGGCAGATGCTTAACCGACTGAGCCACCCAGGTGCCCCCATTCTAACTTTTTTAAAAAGAATTACTTTTTAAGCCACTTTTGTGTGCC
Source organism: Ailuropoda melanoleuca (assembly GCF_002007445.2). Taxonomy (NCBI): domain Eukaryota; kingdom Metazoa; phylum Chordata; class Mammalia; order Carnivora; family Ursidae; genus Ailuropoda; species Ailuropoda melanoleuca. The sequence continues at coordinate 108,827,543 of NC_048225.1, forward strand.
CACTGAGTTTAAAGCTGGACATACAAGAGAATAACTGTGTCTTCCCTATGGTACATCAGGAATTATTTTGAAGGAAACATATTGTTTTTCTGATGAAAATAGAAGTACTGAGAATGTCATAAAAAATACACGCACACATGCATTCACATACCCACATGGTAAACAGATCACAGCAAACTTTCAGAGTATAAAGTAATTTTTGTTAAAACTCTTTTTCAGAGTTTATGATACACAGCCACAACATTTCAACTACAAGAATCAAATGATGTGATTTTCTAAGTTTGCATCTTAAAAACAAAAACTTGTGGTCAGGACCAAGAATGAGATTCCTCTACCTTAGGCATCTAGATTTGGAATCTAGACCAAACAAGTTATGCACAACAAGCAAGGCTCATTCAGAAATGAACATCCTACAAACATAGTTCTGTTCCAAGTGTGGGAAAGTACAGGAAGCTGGGAGATTTTCTTTTGCTCTTGGAGCCTTCGCTGAGCTTGAGAAGAAAAGCCAATCGAGGAATCCTGGCAGAGAAGATGGCAGGCACTGATTTAGAGGAAGAAGTTTATTTTTGCTGTTAAATAATCTTGTTTTCATGTAAAAACATTTTAAAAGATGTTCAAGAGTGCTTAGACCTGTCCTGCAGCCCTTGTTGGACTGGGAGCTGTTCTATCCCTCACTCATCTGGACGTTTGTGGAGCTGACTCAGGAATGGGCAATGGGAAATCTTCCCTGGGAAGGTTTTTAAAATTGGAACTGAGAAAAAGGTAAACCCGCCTCTGAGTTTTTAGAATTTAGGATATAAGGCTTATGATGTGTCAGCCCCATGTTTCCCGGCAGGGTTTCAGAGAGGAGGAAGCCACTTTGCAAAGAGAAAGAGAAGCAGGAAGCTGTCTTGAAGAACAAGGGAGAGAATCTGGCAGTGTTTGAGTTGTCTGTGGTTCCACTGTTTACTGATGATCACCCAAATACCTTCTTGTCCTGATGTTTCATGAGAGGTAGCCCTTCCTCAAGATCTCTAAGCATACTTGCCATTTAAAAAGTCCAACTTGAGTTGGGTTTCTGTCCCTTACTAATTATTTTAGTTTCATCTAGTTCTGTCCAATTATTTGGATGTTAAATACAAATTAATATAAAACAACTATTGGATAACAACAATAGCCATTATTATTGCTATTTATATATTATTGCTATATAGATAGATAATTATTGCTTATTATATAATGCTTACAATATGCCAGGCACTATTCTTTGCACTTTACCTATAATGTTTAATCCTCAGAATGATCTTGTGGAGTAGATATTGGTACATTTCCATTTTACACAAGAAGCAAGATTAAGTAATTTGTCCAAATTTATATATATAGGCATTGGTGCCAGCATTCAAACCAAATGGTCTGGCGCTGCCATGCTGTAACCATTAGGCTTCTCTGCCTTTGATTGGTATGCTTCCTTTCTGCTCCACTCTCCTTCCAGTCCACTGTGACTGCAACACCATCTCACCATTTTTAAATGAGTAAATGAAATACAAGTGGCTGGTTTGAAAGCAAAGCCCTGTTTTATAAGTTTATGTATTTTTGACCACCATTGTAGTTTTTCTCCTCCTCGACACTGATTAAGTCTGTCACTGCTCACCTCGCAGAGCTCTGATACAGACTGTTCAGTCTGGGAGATACAGGATAAATTGGGCACAAGAATTCACTCTGAAAGCAGTGCCAAGTAGCTGTGTGTGTATTCTCAGAAAGGTAAACTCATCATCTAGGAATTAAACTTCAATAGAAGATAATGTTCTCTGACTGTCTGGGACTGGTTGGTTCCAGACTAAGAAATTTCCTGAATTGTTTAAAGCTATTTTAACTTCTCAAAAAGCTCATCAATCTCACAGTCACGCACACGCACGCACGCACGCACACACACGCAAGCCTGTACACACAGCGCCTCTCTCTCTCCCCCAACAACTGGGAATCGTCACCATTCATGCATCACCAGAGATTTGCTATGATGCCACTGATGTCTACCAGTAAAATCTGTATGATCTTGTCTGTAGCTTGTGGCCAGACCTTTCTTTGCTTGATCAATGACATTGTTTCATGTGACGCTCCCTATACAAATCACTCTTCAATTTTTATAAGGTCTTTATTTTAAAAATATATGATCATAAAAGATTGTTTCAAACAGTTCTGTTCCCTGAATATCAAAGTCTTTAGACCCAAGGGAAATACTCTGATATTCACAACGTAACTGAAGGTGTAATGGCTGAAAATTTTTCTTTAGAAGTGATCTGGAAGGAGGCATGTGTGTTTGTGAGGAGTGGTGCTGGGTTAATACTTGTTGAGTAAATTATTTTATGAACTATTGGGTAAGGGGCCTGATTGGCCTAGGAACTTCTGTTTCATTGAATATTTGTCAAATTATTAGTGCCTTCTTGTTCTAAAATACCACAATCATAGTATACTGAAAGCTTATGCATGGATATTTTATAAAGAGTTGCTTTTTATTTTTAAAGATTGTCTGTGAGGAAATATCTGTTGAGATCCTTCTCTTATTAAGCCTCATCAAGATTAAGGATTTTCACTGGAAGGCTGTGTTGGAATCACTCCCTATAATGAATGAGTAGAGTCAGTGATAGGATTTGTTGTGTAGAAAGTAAAAAAACCCAGTAGTTTAGGGAATAAGATGATTCCTAATCAAAGCTGGAAGATAAGAGCCTTGCTGAAATTTAATTAAGATAACCAAGGTAAAGCCTGAGGTAGTTAAGTATCATGTACATACAAAAAATCTGCAATTATGGGCAATTACGTAATTGAAGAAAGAATTTTTGAATAAAAGGATTACAAAGGGAAACAAGGAAGTTTTTAGGGGTGGTGGGTATAAATGTTCATTATCTTGATTGGCCTGATGGTTTCTCAGTTGCATGAATGTGTCAAAACACACTTATAAACACACTTAAGTGTAAATTTTATACTTCAAATGTATGCAGTTTATTGTATGTCAATTAAACCTTGATAAAGCTGTTAAAAAGAAAACAATAGAAAGGACCTGAATCATAGTGAGGTTTTGAGTAAAGCGCTCACCAGTGAGTCCTGACCCAGCAACCAACAGGCCTTCACTCCACCATCAGGCCTAGGAAATGAGCCATGCTATCCATTAAATGGGAGATTTTTATTTTTATTTTTATTTTTGGCTCTGAACATTTTATATGAAAGAAAGAAAGAAAGAAAAAGAAAAAGAAAAAGAAAGGAGAGGAGAGGAGAGGAGAGGAGAGGAGAGGAGAGAGGAAAGGAAGAAAAAAAGAAAAGGAAAAACCATCCCTACAAGGGGAAGGCAAGGGAGATTTTTATTAGTCCCACAAAGAGGAACATGTGAAATGCAATGGGAGTTCACCAAGAGGGAGATTTTTCAGAACCACTGCATATGAAGGCTTGGGGGGAAATGAGAGATTCTCCAGTTCTCTGGGAGATAAATTTAATTTTCAGTGACTTGTCCAGGAAAGCACAGCTATTAATTGGAACAATGAAGAAAGCAAGTGGTTTTGGAGAAGGGCCAGTAAGCTACTCTTGAAGGCTAGGTGGGCTTGAAGACGTTTTGCTTGAATATATATTGGGGAAGGACCTTGCAGCCAGAAAAGGTAGGTGACCAGGCATAGAAGCAAAAAGAACTAGAAGTATATGGATAAGACATTTATTGAAAATACAGAGATGGAGAACAGCAGTGAGGAATATAGTTGGAAACTTTTATCTAAAATGAAAGAATAGTAAACTTTTTTCTGTGACCAGCATTCTATAAGACAGATGATTCTTTCCTTACCTGACACAGATCACTTTCTAATCAAGAGTTCCATGTTACCAAGTAACATATGCACAACGGTGTCTGTATATATGGAGTTTTTGTTTTTTACTTGAATAAACCAAGCAGCAACATATTATGTGATACTTGTATAAATATTGCATATAAAAAACAAAAACATAGACTTTCTGGTTTACATTTTGAAGATTATTCAAAGGGTCTCTAAAAATATGGTTTTTTGGGTGGTGGTGGTTGTTTTTTTTTTTAATTCACCAATTCTCTTCCCTTAGCCTATAAACTCTTGGTTTGAATTTAATGTCAGAAAAAGTTCTTAAAAAGTTGACATTTTTCTTTCTATGCAATAATGACATAATGGCAGACACACGATCTACCATTCTATCTATCATTATTGGACCTTATTATGAGGATATACAAAACCAAATTTGAATTTTAGTAGTGTCAGTGTGTTTTCTTATAGTAAAATTGTTTGTGTCTTTTTTTTAGTCCTCTGTCTGGAAATATTTTACTTTTCTCTGTTGTATCTTTTGTTGTAATCTATTTTAAATTCTTTTGGAAAGAGGAGGGATATAAGTCATTTGACATATAAAAGTAATTAGTGTAAAATTTAAAAAGTACACTGATTAATATAAAATGCAGTTTGCCTAGTTAGCATGCAGTGCAACAAGAATTATGCATATCTTTAAATGCTAATCACTGAACACTTTCTTATGGCATATTTGATTATAGTATTGAATTCTACTCATATCTATGAATTATTTAAAATTCCCAAGGTAAACCTTATTCTTATAGCAAAACAAATAGATCCAACATTTATTATCTGTTTATTTCTGAATGTATCATTTTCCTTATTCTTTATTCTTTAGAATGATCTTGGGAAATAGAAAATATCCATGAGAAAATCGAGAGAAAATTGAATAGTGTCTTAGAGTTTAGGGCACCATGGTTTGTTGTGTTACGCTTTAAATGGAGCCAAGATTATTCACTATTTATACCTTTGTGGAGAGACAGAAATTGCTTCCTATCATCATTTGTTCAGAAACAGAAGACATCTGGTAGAAGATTGTGTTGAAATCATTTGGCTGGGAAAAAGAATGAAAAAAATCATCCATTTTAAAAGCCTGCCAGATGGTTGAAAAGAATGCCTTTACTGATTGGTGGGACAATTTTTCTTAACTACTGGGCTGTTTCTGAGAACAAAATGCTCAAATGAGCAGAGAGTTTCAGAAAAAAATACAGCCATACACCACAATGGCTCCATAGGAGGTTCCAAACTTTTCAGCCCTCAACTAAGTTACTTAAGAGCACAGGTTTTCTGAGTGAAAGGAGAATAGAGTACTTTTTAAACTCAAAATCTTGGCATAATACCCTGTTACTAAATTTTAAACACCAAATCGTTACTAGTTTTCACACTTGCCTGCAAAGGAACGTGACCTGAGAATGAATAACCAAGCACACGATTGATTATCTTTGATCGAAGTTCCTTTCAGAGCCTATTGAGACTGATAGTCCCCTCCACGTGCAACTTTGGTTGATGCTATATTTTTATTCACCCTGGATTGATTTAAAAGGGAGGCTTGCTTTACAAATAAAAAGCTGCTCTTTTCCTTTGTCTTGGCAGGAACGAAAAAGAGGTATCTTACTGTTCTTTCTGAAAGCCTTGAATCTAGGCATTGTTTGCTGGCTTCCTACTCTTCTAGATTTCAGCTGCTCTGAACCTTTGCCAGAAAAACCCAGACCTATTCAGCTACCTTCTCTATGATCAGGGTAGAGCCTGGGGTTTTGCAGTCAGAGCCAGGGTCTAGTCTTTGTCTTGAGGTTACTGCTATGTGCTCTGGGGAAATTACCTAATCTATCTAAATTTCAGTTTTGCATAGGGTTGTTTTGAGGACTAAAGGAGAAAACATTATGTTCAATATTCAGTAAGGGGTAGCATAGTAATAAGGATGATCATTCTCTGCCTTAATGGCAAACATGCATCCTTCCCTATATACATTCTCTATTAAAATACATAAATATTTCTAAATATTTCTAAATCTCTAAATATGGTTTCTTGTTCCTGTCTGAATCTCTTCTGTGAACACACAGATTTACGTGTCTGTCCTGTTTTTGTCATTATACTGTCTGTGTCTGTCTTAGCTCAGGCTACCATAATGGAATACCATGGACTGGGTGGCTTAAAGACCAGAAATTGATTTTCTCATAGTTCTAGAGCTAGAAGTTGAAGAACAAGGTGCCAGCATTGTTGGTTTCTGGTGAGTGTTCTCTCCTTGGGTGGCAGATGGCAACTTTCTCGCTGTGTCCTCACATATGAGAGAGAGAGAGAGAGAGAGATTCTCAGGTATCTCTTTTCCTAAGGTCACTCATGCCATCATGAGGACCCCACCGTTATGATTTCATCTAAACCTAATTACTCCCAAAGGTCCCGTCTCCTAATATTATCACACCAGGGGTCAGGGCTTCAACATATGAACTTGGGAGGGTACAATCAAGCCACAGCAGTATCTGAGTACAAAGACCATTCACGCTTTACCTTTGTAAGTTCTTAGTGCTCAGTGCAGTATTTCCCAGGGAACAGGAAGTTAAACTTGCACTTTTGCCTAATTAAGTGACCAGTTCAATCTCTGAACTTCTCAAAGTGACACAGGAGCTCTGCCAGTGTGAGCTACAGACACTCTAAGTCTGAAAAATCCTAAGGCCACAGCATCACCTGAAAAAAATAGGACACAACAGCACTTCTCTGGGGGTCCTTCAGGGAAATGATTTGAGTTGGGGCCTCCGACTGGTGTCCTGCTTGGGGAAATGTCCCCTCCAGCAGGCAGTAGAGTGTAGCAGTTAAAAGGGGGGGCCCCAGAGTTCAGATGGCCTGAGTGCATGCCAGCTCTGCCACTTCCAAGCAGTATATACACGTGGGCCTTAATTTTCCCATCTGTAAAATAAGGATAATAATAGTAGCTTTCTTAGAGGATTCTTGTGAAGATTATATGACACACACTTATTCTCACACACACACAGACGCACACACGAGTCTCTCTCTCCTTCTGTCTCTCTTTCACTCCATGCTTAGAGGAGTCTCTGGCACACAGTTAGGGTTGTGTAAATGTAACTATTTTTATTGTGATGTATTTGGGGAGACAAGACTTTCAATATGTGTCCTTGTCACCAGCTTTCCTAAATACCTACAGGGGAACCAGAACTTGGAATGCTAGTGTCAGGCTGACTCCAACCGGCTAAGTACATTCCATTCCTGAGCATCTCTCATCTTCCAGTCTCTTTGGACAAATGAGAAGGAGTTAGAATCCAGCTCTCCTCTCTAGGATTAAAGCGAATGTATGGTTTTACTTGTCAGTGAACGGATTTCCGTATATACACAATTGAGGTATTTATCCAGGGGATAAGCCTTGGATTGCAATTTACTCTACCTTTATGAGCTTTGTCTTTTGTCTTTTTTCTTTTTTTTCTTTTCCAAGAATCTCTACAGGCAGGATAATTCTAGTTACTGGTGAAAATATGCACTGTTATCATTTTATATTGTTAGTCAACACATGATGGGTGCTTACTTGCAAATGGAAAATTTAGAGATGGGGAAAAATAGAAAAGCTTGATCTGGACTATTAGAAAAATTTGTGCTGTACCAATAGGCCTGATTTTTACTTGAGTATGTGGACGGCTAAGGAAATGGAAATACATGCCGGTTGAAATCCCATGTGGTTATTCTGGTACCTGATTAAAAATCTGCCCAGCACAATCTGTACACTATATGATTGTGTTTCTAATAGCAAGAGCTACTTTTCATTAAACATGAAAGGTACCTTTCCTCAGTAAATACTTCCTTGCAAGGCAATTTATATATATCGTCTTTGAAAAAAGACATTTTAGCTGTGCCAGGATATCTGCCCAGGTTGTAGGGGATGGATTTTACTTCACTTTTCTGACATCTGTTGAACTGTGGCATTTAGTTACTGCCAAGGGTCATTGGGAGAAACCCTCCATTATGAATTTATCTGTCACCATAAATTTACACAGAAGTAGAAAAGTTTCCTCAGAGGAAAGGGACCCCTACTGATGCCTTCCTTTTGAAGTTCAGAGCTGTTACACATTTTTAATTGGCTTATGCAAACTTCATTTTAGCTTGCTTGTAGGAAGGAGCCCTGAGGCTCCTGGGAGTGAGTTCATCTTGACCAGAGTGGGTGTGACTAGTGGGTGAGTTTCAGCCTCAGGGTCTGGAAATTGAGGAGAAGTGCTGGGACTGGGAAGTAGCTGACGCTGGAAGTACGTAATTCTAGTCAAAACACTCAAACCTGAGAGCAGTGTGTGTGTGTGTGTGTGTGTGTTGAGAGAGAGTGCAAACGAGGAGGGGCAGAGGGAGAGGAAGAGAGAGAAACTGAAGTAGGCTCCATGCTTGGTGTGGAGTCCGACGTGGGGCTCGATCTCACGACTGCGGATCATGACCTGAGCTGAAATCAAGAGTTGGACGTTTAACCGACTGAGCCACCCAGATGCCTCAGCAGAGTCTATGTTATTAAATCAAAGACCTTGTCCCATTTGGCACCCAGGTCAGTTTTGTCATGGAGCCCTTCTGTTTGAAGCTACCTTTTACTTTTTTTTTTAATTTATTTTTTGAAAAGATTTTGTTTATCAGAGAGAGACAGCATGAATGGGAAAGAGAGAGAGCATGAGTAGGGGGAGCATCAGGCAAAGGGAGAAGCAGGCTCCCCGCTGAGTAAGGAGCCAGATGCAGGACTCAATACCAGGACCCTGGGATCAGGACCTGAGCTGAAGGCACACGTTTAACCTACTGAGCCGCCCAGGCATCCCTGAACCTACCTTTTAAAGAAGGTGCATTTATCCAGCTTTGTTGAGAGCTGACCTTTGGGGCACCTGTTGGTGAGATCCAAATTTCTCCTGTCTGTCTGCCACGTGGAGAGAGTGACAGGAGCAGTAGGTGAGATATAGAGCCTATTCTGACAAGTTCTCTCTATTTCTGGGCCTTATAATGTCTGAGGCAGAAAGTCTGATTTTCAGTGTCTATAATGCTGCCTGACTAGGCTCTGGGAAATATTTTCAGATAGTGCTCTGTTATTTCTTATATCCTGAAGAAAGATGCCTTATATGAGACCTCATTTTAAATGTCATTGTTATTTCATTTGCCTTCAAAGATAATTAAAATTCAGTCTATTTTTAAATTGGAGTGCCATTGTAATTCATGTTCACTGATTTTGGCAAGCGTTCCGCTACTGTTGATGATTTTCCATTTACTCACTTGGTACTTTCTAACACGAGAAACAGAAAAAGATTTGATATTAAATAAATGTGTTCTTAAGTCACATGTAGAGCAGGAAAAAAAATCAATGGAACATTTAGGTAAGTGAAGACTTTGAAATTGGGCTTGATCTATTTAGAATGGATAATGAATGAGACAATTTAAGGGCAGAAAAATACCAAAAATGAGGCAGATGACTTTTGGTCCACAACAAAGAGCTTTTGATATTGATGATTTGAGGAGGTCTGCATCTGGCTTCTTGCCTATTACCTTACAGGAGTGACAAAAACTGAGAAGATAAACCAGACATTAATTACAAGTGATACTTCCAGATATTAATCACAAGCAACTCTATTTATAGATCATTTGGAATTATTTTTTTGTTATTGATTTGGAATTAGTGATGATATTTAGTTAAACATTTTTATTGTTATGTTACTTTACCTATTAAATGTCTCAACACTTTGGCTTAATGTATTCAAAGATTGATTATAATAAATTCCGGGAAGCTGAAATGATGATGACTAGTTTCCATCTTGATTATGGTCTGTAGCGTTGAGTACTTGAAAGAAACTTAAGAAGTTAGTTTTATTGAGAGAATAAATAAAAATATCAACCATCTTCTAAATATTTGATTGGAAATCATAGCAAATGTTAATATTGATGGGGGATCATTGAGGGCAATGGCCAAGAAAGTATTCTTGAGATGTACTCTGGTGCAACTTAGTGAGTTTATTTAAGTAGCACAGGGACAGGACCTGTGCTCAGAAGGAGCTGTACTTTTGCTGTACGAAGCTGGTGGTTATATGCTTAGTGCTCAAGGAGGAGAAGACCTGCAGGGAATATCAGATCATAAATGTCTTCTTTGAATTTCTACTTGTGAAACTACTTTCATAAGATTTCTCAGTGCTTATCATTCAGTTCAGTGTTAACTATGGGTGAGATGGATAGGCAGTCAGGAGACCTGTGAAAATGTAGCGACCAGCACATGTTTAACCCTTATTGGAACTATGCAGGCTATAGGTCAGCCTTCTGGGCTGAAGGTGAACATTTTTCTGCTTCTATCCCTCATCAATATGAGTGCCTTCCATTAACTAATTGAAATTCTTGTTATTTTTGAATTATCAGATTTTATGTAAGATTAATAAAAAGTGTAAGAAAGTTGAGCTGTGATGTTCAGGATATTATGTACTCTAGGTCAAATTCTCAAAACAGCATAAATCTGACTCATCAAGATATCGAATGCACTTTTCTGAAAAGGGCACTATTACTAGATTTTTAAAAGATATGGAACTATTTAATTTCTTTCTTCTGGCTATTGTAATGCATTAATATCAGTTTTATGTCTTGATATTTGATTTGCTCTATTTATCTCAGATTACCTTGTGAAGCAAATAAAAGGTAAATCATGTCCTGGAAAGACTAGAAGGTGAATGAAATCAGTGAATATGTATAAAATCTGTGACTAGAAATTTGTAAGATAACAATTTTAAATTTTATGAAGACAAGTGGTGGTCATAGTTGCAAGTCAAATCATTACAGTAAATTTTCTGTATATTTTCTATGTTAAAAATGGGTAAATCATAACTTCTTACAAAAGTCTCATTGATGCTGTTACCCTTCACATGTCTGGCAAACTCAATCAGCAAAATAAAGTGGCATGAAGAAACAAATAATAAAGACTTTTGGATAACCAAATACAGTAACACAAAATCCACATGTACTCTTACTTATAGATGAACACTCAAGCTGTCACTTACAGGCATTTTCCTTCCATTTTACACTCAGAACTATCCTTCCCTTTTTTATCCATCCCTTAGAAGTTTAGAAATGGGGAATCAAAGCAGAGGGGAATGGGAGGTGATGAGGCACGTAAAACACCTTTAGTAAAAAAGCAATACCTAGAGCTAAGTGGGAAAAGAAAGACATCATCATCATCATCATAATGATAATAATAAACATCTATCTGTGATAACATATCTCTCTCTTGATCTATCAATCATTTGTAGATCTTTGATAATTTTATATATCAACTTGGCTGGCCATGGTACTCAGATGTTTGATCAAACACTGTAGCTATTGCTATGAAGGTATTATTTAGACAAGATAAATATTTAAATCAGTAGACTTCGAGTAAAGCAGATTACCTTCCATAATGGTGGGCTTCATCCAAACAATTGAAGACCTTTAGAAAAAAAGACTGACATTCCCTAAGGAAGAGAAAATTCTGCCAGTAGACTGTCTTTGGATTCAAGCTTTACTATTAACTCCTCCCAGAATCTCCAGCCTGCTGACATGGACTTTGGACTTGCCAGTGTCTACGATCACACGAGCCTTAAGATAAATCTCAATCTCTTTCTCTGTTTATTTATACACATCCTATTGGTTCTGTTTCTCTGGAGAACTCTGGCAAATTTACCTATCCATCTGACTATCTATCTATCTATCTATCTATCTATCTATCTATCATCATCTATCTATTTATAGTATTTTTATAGCAGTCATAGAAACCTAAAAAAGAATTTTGGGAAAGTGTTATTTAACATAGAAGCTAAAAAATGAGAAGACATTTGAAAGCATTAATTGAACTATAAGACGCCATCCAAGTTATTAGCAAATAGTTTTACCTATCTCAGAAGGACCTGATGTTATCAATGAATTAAAGCACAGGGTATTAAGTTAACTGTTATAATAAACATCAAACAAATATCAGTTACATCATTACTATTTAAGGAACATCATCTTATGAATATGTACTTGAATTTATTAGAACTGTGGCTTTTATTAAGAAGGAATTCGACTTTTTCTGTCTAAAAGTATATGAATGCAAGCATTTTTTATCATAGATGATTTGATTCATTCTTAATCAATATAATGTGATTGACTGAGTTCTCAGTTAAACCTCTGACATATAGTCCACAATCTGCACTTTATTCCTGGCACTGTTTGATGAAGCTTTACGAACTAAAATATATACACATATACCCACGATGAAATATACAAGAGTATTTAAAGCTACTTGAAGAGTTAATGATGAAGAGAATGCTAGTGAAATGAACGTGTTTTGACTAGAAAGCCTAAGAGCAAATTGAAGAAATAAAAGGATAATAGGCAACACTTATGAAAAGATATCCTCTGAGCAAAAATTACTCAAAGACTCAACTTCTCAGCAAAATTCAGTGGGGCAGATGAATAAAAAGAAACAAAATGTTATTCAACTGGTCTTGTGAAATTTTTGATATATGATAAGAATTTCATTTTCCAACAGAATAAGGATGTTGCTAAAGGGTTAAGGTCGCTTAATCTTTACATGCTTAATCTTCATCTTAATCTTTACTTGCTCCAAAGCATATAAAAAAATGCTCAGAAAATACATGCCTCTTGAATAAGTGAAAGGCACCAATTTAGATACCGTTCCCCACCTTTCTCCTACCTCACAGAATACCTCACTATCCAAAGAAGCAGTTGCAAACTTTTTTAGATTGTTAACCTGGTTGAAACTTTAAAAGAAAGAATTTTGAAATAGGGAATGACTAAAAGGAAATATCTCTATTTGCTTTTTTCATGAGGACCTACTTCTAAATTGTCTTAATATTCAGCTGGGTATGTGGTTTATTCTTGTGGTCTTAATAGTTTTGCACATGGTTAGCTTCTTCTTAGAGAGGACATAGAAGGAACGTGGGATTCAATGATTAGATACTCCATCACTTTACTTGCTTCAATTGTTGAGAAGATCAGTTTGTTGCAAAATGTTAAAAAATGTAGGGTAGAGGTTACAAATTGCCTTTCTCTTCTATTAGTGTGCTAAATCAAATGGTGGCAGCTTAAAGTTTCAAAAATATTTAGAATATAATATTTATCTTTTGTGAAAAAAAGTCACGCACAATTTTAAAACTGTTTACAATTGCTTAAGTTCAAATCATGTTCGAAAGGTTTAATTGGTTCATGAGTCATATTCTATTTAGGTATTTGCTAGAATGGATTCTAAGAATATGTGGAAATTTTAGCGTCATTCAGGTGATGAAAGTGACAGCCTTGGGGCTATGAGGGCATAAAGGGCCTGGGCTTCTGCAGGCCTATAGCTACATGGCTTGGGCATTTGGCTCAGGCTGGCTTTCAGCCCCCACTCACCCCATTGGCTTTGTCCCTTTGTACAAAGAACAATGGATAGATCCCTTGGAATAGCCCTGACCAGCTTCATTTAGAAATGGAGAGATTAGTGTCCCATAAATGTTCTCACTCTTAGTTGGCTGCTTTACCAGAAGGATCGTCCTCATTTAAACAAACTGCTTTAGCCATTCACACAATTTTATTTGCACTCTTTTAATGTTTAAGATAGATCGATTATGTGACAATTACATCAGTTGCTTTTATACAACTATTATAATCAAAAAAGTGAATGAACAGAAATGTCAATTTAGTGGTCTAGATTTTATTTTGTTTTTCCTTTAATAATGTATTTCATCAACTAATGAATTATGCAAAGTCAACTGAGAATTTTGACAATGGTAGAGCTGTTACTCATCAACATCTGTCCTGGTGTCACTGGAACATGGTGCCATTGAAGTTTGGCTTCTTTCGAACTTCATATACTGGGCGTATATCATCATTTTTAACAATCATCGGCAGTAAGCTCTTAGGCCTAGTCAGTTTGTCAAATGAATCTTACAGTATAATTGTATCACTGATTTGGTAAGTTATGTTTAGTTTCTCACACTTCTGGTGGCTAGAAGTCCAAGAGTAAGTGTCGGCAAGCTTGGTTCCTTCTGAGGCTTCTCTCCTTGGCTTGCAGATGGCCCCCATGTCATGACATGGTCTTCTTTCCTCTGTAAGCACACACACTCCTGGTGTCTCTTTGTGTATCCAGATTTCCTCTTACGGGGACACCAGTGAGATTGGATCAGGGCCCACCCTGACAGTCTCATTTTAATTTAATCATTTCTTTAAAGGCTCTATATCCAAATACAGTTACATTCTGAGGTTTTAGGGGTCATGAGTTCAACACATGAATTTCGAGAAGACACAATTCAGCCCATAACATGCAGTCAATCTGTTTCGATCCATCTACTGAATTACTTAAAAAAAACTGCATTCAATAAATATTTACCATCTGACACACACAATGGTATGTGTGCATGTGTGTGTTACTGTGTGAGAGTAAGAGAGGTGAGAGAGAAGAAGAAAGAGAAAAGGAGAGAGAGGGAGAAAGGTGGCTCTCGACTTTTCTGGGATTTACCTCATTGAAACCTTCACAGTACCTTGTTTGTATCTTTCTTGTGACACAAAGTGTGCCTGCTTAGTTGATGGTTTAGACTGTAAATTTTTGAGGAGAGTTGCTGTCTGACTCATTGTATTTTTCCTAGTACTGACCGGTACAGGAAAGACTCTCCATAAATGTTTATTGGATTGAATAAAACCTAATATAATTTAAAAGGATAAGTAATAGGTACCACGGCAGAGATGCAAAAGAAGTGTAATGAAGACAAGAGAAGGAAGGCAATCATTCTGACGCAGGGAACTGAGAAGTGTTTCAATTTAGAGGATATTAGAGTAGCTAAGATTTCAAAATGGAAGTTAAGGACAGGAGCAATCGATGGTGATAGCTGAAAAGATAAAAGGAGTAGTCTTAGGCAATAGAAAGTGTGTAATTGGAACTGGAATATGATTAGTTCACAGTAGAGACCAAGAAAAAGCAGTAGCCTGGAAGATAAAACTGAAAAGTTGTTTTGGGGCCACATAGAGAGAGCTCTTGAATACCCAAACCAGGTATTTGAATCTTATTTTTTGCATATTGGGAGATGTGCAAGTTTTAGGAGGCATGAAAGGGCCAGATCTTAATTTTGGAAGGTAACTGTGACTCTGTTAAGGGACAAAGGGAAGGAGAAAAGACCTGGGCCTGGTGAAGCCGGCAAGAGGTATTGAGGGCTAGACTAGGAAAGGGAGGGTGGGGACGCTGGGGAAATGAGTGCAAGGGGCACCATGGAAACGGAGCAATGATTAGAAGAAACTGATTGGATGAAGAGGGCGAAGGGGGTGGGAAGATGATTTGAAATTCTGAAGTTTCAGACACCCAGTAACTGGGAGCACAAGGCCGTATCAGGAGACAGATGAAAGAGGAAGACTGAATTTGGGAAGAAGAGGAGTTTGAAGATGTGAGGCAATCGATCCGCTTCTGGGAGCACTCCTATTGCCGAGGTTCACCTGAAAACTGGGTATGTGGGCTTGGAGTTGAGGAAGATACACAAAATGAGAGACGTAGATTTAGAAGTTGACCATGAATGTGGGTAATTGGAGATGAAATTGTTCAGAGAATTAAAGTGAAAAGCATCAAACTTTTAAAATATTTAAAATAGGCAGTTCATCAAGCTGTGCTGTGTGCATGTGTTTATGCGTGTGCATGCACATGAGTGGGTAGAAATATAGGGCAGGTTAAAAAGGAGCAATCAATGTATACTTTCAAAGTACTAATTTATAGCTTCATCAAACCCATAGCTGAAGGTGTGAAAGACATAAGATCCATCAGATCTGTCTTTGACATAAAGCAGGTAGTCAGGCATGCTTCAGCCTACCGCAACTCTATCTAGGTAGTGCTAACTAAAATGTAAATTATTAGATCCAAGGGGTTCTAGAAATCTCTATGTGAGGCCTATATTCCATTATGTCAAATTCATAAAATAAAAATGCAGGTAGAATCCTATTTTAATCTTATTGATGGATTCAGATTTAAGTTACCATTATTACTAAAATATACCTGGTGAAGTAGAATTATTTACAAATGTAAAAACACTGCATATTTAAAAAAAAAAAAACACTTGCTGAAAAACTTAAGTCATATCCTTTTGGTTTCTTCCTTGGGCAATGACTATTACCCTGCAAATAAAAACTTCCAAATATGAGGGGAACTTCTTCACTATTGAGATAGAAGTTGATGAGGAGTGTGTTGTTTAATAAAGTTCGTTATAATCAGACAAACTAAACTTTTTGTTATTATTATACCAGCATACGAAGGACTGTGGAAATGGTCTTGTTTTATAGAACCACAGAAGGGTCAGAACAGCATAGCAGGTGGGTTTCCCAAAGTGCAATATGACCTTAATCCTCATTCTTCAGTAATGATTTATCCTCATTTTACAAAGGGCTTGCCTGCCTTGGAAAACACAGATCTAGTCTGAGACCTGAGCTGAATTCCCAGGAGACACTTAAGTTTTCTGAGTTACTGTTTGCTCATTTATAAAACGGAGATTATAATAATAACAGTCTCCTCAATAAAGATCAGATATGTGCATGAGAAAGATGATGTAATGTTACAGAGGATCACTGAGTCAATTAATGCTATATGATGCTTGAATTTAGTATTTTGAAACTTAAGTGAGAATACTTACTATTTTTTTTCTTTTTCTCTAGAATACCCCGATTTTTTTAAAAAAGATTTTATTTATTTTTTATTTATTTTATTTGACAGAGAGAGAGAGCTTGAGGCACAAGCAGGCAGAGTGGCAGACAGGGGGAGCAGCAGGCAGAGGGGGAGGGAGAAGCAGACTCTCTGCTACGCAGAGAGACCCATGTGGGGCTCGATCCATCCGGGACCCTGGAACCATGCCTAATGGACTGAGCCATCCAGGTGTCCCTGTTTGCTTGTTTTTAATCCTGTTTCGTGTGTACTCCATGATTACCCCGTTTAGCTAGTGAATCAGTTTTTCTGAGCTTTATCAATTTATGTAAAGAGCAATAATTTGGGGACCTGGTGAATGGAAAAGGGCACAATGACTGCAAAAGCATATGATGAAACAGGAATTACAGAATTTTGAAAATGTAACAATTGACTGGTTTGTGGTGGAATGTTGCTATGACTTCAGGTGTTTATACAGGTCTGCTTTAATCTCCCAAATAAGGTGGATTTTCTCAATCTAACTCTGGCAAGGGTTTTAGAAGATTGTCACTCACTCACTCTATTTTTAAAAAAAGATATTAGCACTTCATGTTTTGAAATGCCTTCCAGGACAGGAATCTCTCCAGGTAGAGGAAATATTTAACTGAAAATAGTAGATGTAGTCATCCCATGCCAAGTATGTGGATTTTGGCTAAAATGCACTCGCTTGTCTATTGAACATTATATTGTTATAGATCTCTGATATGTGACTTGAATCATACGGCTTTGTAAATATTTAGGGGGAAATGATTTGACTAAGTATCCAGGGGGTGAATTTCCACTGCAAAAATTTCTTGGTATAAACTTAAAAAAAAAAAAAAACAACCCTGAGGGGCGCCTGGGTGGCTCAGTCAGTTAAGCATCCAACTCTTGATTTTAGCTCAAGTCATGATCTCAGGGTCATGGGATCGAGCTCCATGTCAGGCTCTGCCCTCAGCCAGAGTCGGCTTGTCCCCTTCTGTCTGCGCTCCCCCTGCTCATGCTCTTTCTCTAATGTGAATAAATAAAATCCTAAAAAAAAAATCCTGAAAAATTACTACATAATGATTCCTCTAGGCCTTAGACTGGCAGAGTAAACCTTCCTTGCTTTGAAGGCGAGATAATTCAGCTGGTTTTAGCATGGTGTCAAGAAAATTGAGTTTGTGAATTTAGCTCAGGTAGGCCAGTTAGCTTCATAACATTACAGAATTACGTTTTTGTGAGTGCCTGTCATTGCCTTCATTGGGAACCAGCTAAGAAATGGAGACACATTAGAAAAATCTTTTCTCTTTCACATTCCTGGGAATCTCATCATAGTACAGTGAAAAGAGGTCATAGGTTTCATTTGTACATGACAGGGCACTTTTCAGTATGTGAATTATAACATTCCCACTAGAAGTTCAAATTTTCACTTGAAGCATTTTTAAGGACCTTTAACATCCTTGAATCTATGAGAAGTTAGACTTATAGGGAAATTAAGTTCTATGCAATTTATTTTATATAGCTAAAATTATTTTACATTATTCATTTAAAGTGATATTAACTAAATAAATTATAGAACTTAAGTAGAAATGTAAATTGTATATAATGTAGAAATTGACAAAACTGATTAATTAAAATGTAAACCCATTTAGATAGAATTAACCAACAACATCCCCTGAATACTGTACCTGGAAAACATTTAATGCATAGGAAATATTTGCCCAATGATAATTTGTTTTCATGTTGATCATTAATCTGGAAGTTGTATTTTTCTCCATAGAAAAACATTAGTCCTCCTTCCTTTACAGGGAACTGACTAAAACACTCTTTGCTTTGGCACAAAGAGTCGTTGCCTCACACAGAACTCAGAATGCCACGTAAACACAGGATGGGAACAAGTCTTGGTTAGCATGTGAAGCATGCAGCTGACATTTTGCAAAGCTTCTTTGCAGAGAAAACATTCCCTCCTCAGCTGTACCACAAGGCGGTTGAGTATACAGCTTGGAATTAGACAGTTCTGCATCTGAATTCCTGTTTGCTGTTTCCCAGCTGTGTGACGTTAGAATCCGTATAGTACCCGTAAGCCTCAATGTTCTCAACCACAAAATGATAGTACAAGGATTTACCTTGCAAGGTTCTATGAATGTGATACGAGATAATAGACGTAATATATTTAACACAGTGATTGGCAAATACTGAGTAGTCATTATGAGTAAATATTATTAGGATACAATGATAGAGCTCATAATTGAACTTTCAGTGTGTGAAAAAGAAAGATCCCGATGCTCAATAAACCCACATTCCATAATAGGCCAGCACGGCACAAAAGCAGTGAAATATTCATTAAGGAAAAAGAAGGTGCAAAAAGACCACCAAAAAACCCAAAAATAAAACCTCTGAAAAACAGAGAGAGAGAGAGAGAAACCCAGACCAGAATGGAGACTATTCTCCTAGCCACATTAATTAAAGTGTTTTACCAGTTCCACTGTGAGAGGGGCATGGAAGTTTATTCAGATCCTCATTTTCATCCATTGAATACTTAGAGATGTTATATATATGATGGATGTTAGTCATTTATGTTATGCATTCCACCATATATATTAATATCTCTATACATATCCATATATACCTTACTTACATTAGGGAATATTTATTATCTTATTCTTTTTTTTTTTTAAAGATTTTATTTATTCATTTGACAGAGATAGAGACAGCCAGCGAGAGAGGGAACACAAGCAGGGGGAGTGGGAGAGGAAGAAGCAGGCCCATAGCAGAGGAGCCTGATGTGGGGCTCGATCCCATAACGCCGGGATCACGCCCTGAGCCGAAGGCAAACGCTTAACCGCTGTGCCACCCAGGCGCCCCTATTATCTTACTCTTAATTAAAGTTCTGGTTATCTCACTCTTAAGCATAGGAAACAAACTGAGGGTTGCTGGAGGGAAGGGGGTTGGGGGAATGGGGAACAGGGTAATGGACATTAAGGA
This sequence comes from Ailuropoda melanoleuca, assembly GCF_002007445.2. Taxonomy (NCBI): domain Eukaryota; kingdom Metazoa; phylum Chordata; class Mammalia; order Carnivora; family Ursidae; genus Ailuropoda; species Ailuropoda melanoleuca. Next base: position 108,846,980 of record NC_048225.1, read on the forward strand.
GGGCACATGATGTAATGAGCACTGGATCTTATATAAGACTGATGGATCACTGACCTCTACCTCTGAAACCAATAATGCATTATATGTTAATTAAATTTAAATAAAAATAAATAAATTATAAAAACTAAAGTTCTAGTTACCTCATAAAATTCCAGAAAATTTCACACAAAGAACACGTTAGGATGATTAAATACAGATAACTGAACTAGGTGGACCCTACTGATCTCTGTACCTTTGTTAAGAGTGAGAAAACAGATGAGCAGTATGAGTAGCTTAGAGACTATACATTTGGAGTCAGGTATGCCTGTGTTTGAGTTCCACATTTTCTACCTAAAAAGTTGGACGATATTCTTAAATTCTCTGAGATTTGTTTTCCCATCTATAAGCTGAACATAACTACCTTCAAGGGTGGAGAGCATATTGTCTAAGAAGAGGTTTTCTTAGAGGTGGAGTATCTGGCTGTGCTGTAACATTGTAAAATGTTTGATATAGGAGTAAAAAAAGGAGACGTAGAATGACTTCCATTGGAAAAGGAGAGGGGTGAGATATCAATGCACATCATTTATATTTACAAAAAGTAGATAATTCTCAAAGATCCTAACACATTATCTCAGTTGGGGAATATTTCTTTGCACTGTTAAATAAAGGTATTTCCATATAATGTTGCCAAATTTTTATCTCCTTTGTATTTTAGGGAAAACTGTAAAACCTTTCTTACACTTTATAAACTGGATTTAGGTAGGACTACTTTTACATGATTCAACCTACCTTTATTATATATGCACAGATATATCGTTGCATCTTCACAGCCCTTTATTAATCATTAATTTGTTGTATCTCCTGCCTTGCTGAGAACACCCATGGTTCACCTAACGTTGTATTTTGTCAACATTGGCTTTTATGATGTTCTTGATGTGATATGATAGGGGTTATTTTTAGAAACAAGAGAGATAATTTTTTTTTTAGCTAGGAGTTCACAAATTACACGTACACTTCACCTAATTCAAACAGCTTCATAGATCGCTGTGTAAATGGACCCTCCCACATGAATTTTTATTAAGAACTCTGTCTTCTGTGGGTGTCGATCTTCTAAAAATTACAGGACTGCTTATACTCTATACTAACCTAGATGAACAATTTTTTAGCCAGCCTACCAACTAGTGATTTCTGTAACTATTTTAAAGAATCAATGACTTTTATATAGCCTGGTTTAATAGTTTACTTCTGTTAACAGGAGCCGGTTAAGTTGTAGAAAATTTTGACACCAAAATGTGTTGAATTTTTTTTTTCTTCAAAGTATAAAATTTCTCCAGAGAAGGAACAGGTGTTAACCTGGTAATTTCATAGAAGAGCGATTTATACTTAATATTAAGGTATAGGTGTCACAGCAAATTCTTATAGGGCCAGGAAGGTAACATAAATGAGTTAAGTAGGAAGAGTTGGGAACTATAAGATAACCAGAGCTGTGGGAACTATACTGATCTGGAAAGTACATCACTGGACCAAAAACTCACTTCTGAGAGATTCATGTGGTTTTTTTGAGGTGCTTGTTGTCTTAGATGATGGGTCATATGTGAGTAGGAGAGTGGAGGAGGTAACTTCTAAGACTGGGGGTTCAGATAGCAAAAATAAAGAAAAATAGCTTGGTGGCTAGGGATTGCCTTCAGGAGTAAGCCTAGTTTAGAGAGGTAGTGCTCAGGGTGGTTTTCCCTCTCTGGGACATTTGGTAATGTTTGTAGACATTTTTGCTTATCACCGCTGGAGGAGGGTACTCCTGGCATTTCATGGGTAGATACCAGGTATGTGCTGAATATCGCATATTGCACATCCCCCCCAATAGAGAATTATCTAGGCCAAAATGTCAGTAGTGCCAAGGTCAAGATACCCTGCTCTAGATGAATGTGTGTGTTGGGGAACAGGGGAAGGTATATTAGATGTTCTGCAATTTGTTGTTAAGTACTTTAGCATAGAAGGTGAAAATTTAATCTATACCCTAAAATCCATTAGTTAACATTTGAGGTATCTTAGAAATATATACTCCAGAGGTGGTTTGTCAGTATATGAAAGATACGATGCAGTGGCCCCAAATTTAGAGCCCCAGGCAGGCAGAGAACTTCACTATCTTTATTTCAATTAATATCAGTTCCCTTATTAATTCGTATAATGGATATTAGAGATTATTTTTTAGTCCATTAAATGAGGATGTATCAGGCTGGAAATTTTGCAGAGGCATGGCAGCTGGTACTTAAAGAAGGCATGAAGATCTAGTGAGTCCGGCAGACCACGTGCTTTGGAAAGGCCCTGTAGGCTTAGGATTATGAACCTGTCCTATGTTCAGTTGTTCAGCAGAGGACATTGTTGCCTGACTCAGACCAGAGGGTTAATTGAATCTTGCCATTAGAATAGAATAGAGGGTGGGGAGATGGGGAGATGTTGGTCAAAGGGTACAAAATTCCAGTTATAACATGAATAAGTTCTGAGGATCTAATGTATAGGATGACAATGATAGTTAATCATATTGTTTTATATACTTGAAAGTTGCGAAGAGTATAGATCTTAAATGTTCTCACCGCAAAAGAAAAGGGGAATGTGACAGAGGTGTTAGTTAGTGCGATGGTGGGAATAATTTTGCAATATATAAATGTACTAGATCAACACATTATACATAAATACACAATGTTTTATCTCAATTATATCTCGATAAGGCTGGGGAAGAAATGGAAGAGCATAGAATCTGCTTCAGGTAAATTTTCCATATGGAACACCAGAAAGAATAGAGAGGTGGGCCTTCACTGAGCTTACAGAGCAGGCGATATGGCTGTTTCAGGGTCAAACATCTATTTGCATAGGTAGCAGAAACAACTCTCAGTCTTGCTTTCATTTGGAGGTACTTGGAGTGCCAAGGCTGTGAGACAGAAGTACAAACTTTGTCTTTCTCTAACCATTGGTCACAACTAAAAACTACCAAAAAGAAAACACTCTTGTGAATTAAGAAAGGGTCTAGGTTGGTTTAGTAGAGTCAAGTGCAGAAAACCTTGAAAGTGAGGCACAAGAATGTGTACAAGCCAGAAACTTGATGGGATGGGCAGTGTGAGAGCAGGGGATGATTAATTACTATATGTCTAAGATGAATAAAAAGAAAAAAATTGATGGTATGAATACCAGTGGGGAAGCTGTTAAAATAATAAGATGTGATGTATGAGGTGATGAGAGTCAAGATTCTGTTGGATTCAGCAGTGTTCAAGAAAAGACAAAATTGGAGAGCCACGTTGAAGGCATAAATAATAATCACAGCTTAAATTCATAGTTACTTGTTTTTTCGTTACTGTGCTAACAACCCCATTTCATGCATTATCTTACTTGAAACTCAGAACAGCTCTACAAGCTAGATGTCATTAGTACCCCCATTTTACCGGTGAGGAAAGTCAAGCACAAGAATTTGAGGGGCTTACTTAGGGTCACAATATTAGTAAGTGACAGGCCAGGACATGTGGAGACAGAGTAGTCCAGGTTTGCCTGGTGGGCCTGGTGTGATGGCTAGTTCCAAAATGGGTATATTGGAGATGAAGCCAATTTTAGTGGGGAATGGGGAAGGGTACCAGTGGGCCTGCCAGATTGGAGAGGGCAGAATGTGGTGGGAGTTGTTGGCTCATGGATGATCTGTCCAGAGGATCTGTCAAAGCTGAGCCAGAACAGACAGCCAAAGCAATAATTTCATGAAATGAAATTGTCTTATTTTCCTGGATTTGAGTTCCTTGAGTAGATTTATTTAACTTTGAGTGCTTCAGTAATTCTAGACTGCAGTTGCCAGTGAGATTTGCTTTCCTGTATGGGCAAGTAGAGAAATTAAGCCCTTTGGACTCTGAAGACCTGCATCAAGAATACCAGTTAGGTGTGGTTCTTAAACATGCATGTCGGATATTCAGACCTACTAAAATGCAACATTTATGAAAACGAGGGCATAGATTTCTATAGATTTTAATCCCAGATGGTTTGGGTTGACTACAACTAATGGTTTTTAGATGATAGTATCAATCAAGCTTCTATTCCTTGCTTTATGTATGCCCTCCCAAACTCAGAAGGTGAGGCAGGGTCTTCCTTAGAATTCTGTGAAAGATTGTTGTGGTTCCTAGCTGGGGCTTAAAAGTATCTGGGGCAAAATTAAAGGAAATCATTTAATCTATAGATTACAGTGACCTATAGATCAGTCCAAAGTCACAATGGAAAAATAAGGAAACTACCCCATCCTGTCTTTCATGTTCAAGCCCAGACACTGAAAAGCCAGTGGACCTTCTCAAGGATCCTTCTTGTCATGTTTTAGAGACTCTTCCAATTTACAAAGTGGTATTTTCTTATAATGTCCTCATAATGAATTTGCTCTGATATTTATTTCCCTAGCAACTTACACTTCTACAAAAGATTTTTTCCATGTGATATCATATTCAAATCTGTTTTTCTTGCTAGAGTAGAAGCCTCTTGAAGGCAGGGAATTTGTCTTGTTCACAGTTATAATTTTAGTTCCTAAATTAATGTATAGCATATTGCAGGAGGTGAGAAATGAAACAAATCTCAGTTCCTGTGTCATGTGATACTGGGACCAAGCAAAAATTTTCATTTTTTGTTTTGTTCCAGGAAGCTAAGACCACAGACTGATTAAAACAGGTGACATATAAAAATGGGTAGCTTGCTCCTCAGGACTGCTTTGAAAAATAACTTGCTTATCATACTCATTTCAAGACCTCAACTTCACTGGGACCACCAATCCAAAGTTGTTTCGTTAACTCTTCCCAATCCCCACTGGTTCTCTGCTTCTCAAGAACTACCTTAACATCATTCAGCATGCATCCTATAACCCTGTAACTGATATAACCTATAATCCTATAATTATCCTTCCCTGATTTTCTATCTTTGAAGATTTTAAGACTGCAAAAGTGGTGTACTGCTTGCTGCAATAAGTTCAGGAAACTTACCTTTTTTTGATCAATAGGCATTTTTTATTATCTTCATAAGGGTTTTTGATGGAGGTAACAAATATTTGTTAAATTAATGAATGGGCAAGAGATAACCTATGGGATTTCCATTTAATTGATGAGGACACTAAAGCTTCATTAAAGTAAGTAGAATGTAAATTCACGCCATTCAGTCTTTCTGCAAAGCACAATTTGCACATGGCTCTTTTGAGATTTCTTTCTTCCTTCAAGATTGCCTTAAGGTTGTTTAAGCCTGGGTCAGCATGTGTTATTTGGGGGGTGGAGAAGGGGGATAAAGTATGTTTCTATCATGTGCATCATCTTGACTACTTCCTTTAGGGAGTGAACCTCGACTTGGGGGTTATGCCTGTTACTATTTCACCAATTTGTATAGGAAACATAAGATATAGAGGAGTTCATGTGTCCAAATGAGAATATGAACTATGGAATATGAGAATATGGTGAGGAGGAAATACAATGAAGACTCTAGTGAATGCATTCTCACCAGGGGTGATATTGCCCCCAATGGGTGAAAATTGGTTCTTGAGGGATCAAAATCTCAGAAATTACAATGGTTTCTGGCCTTATGAAGGGCTATGGTACATAACCAGATATAACTAGGTATTCATCTGAGCTATCAACATTTCGTGAAGAGGGAGCAATTAGGAAAACGAAGATGTCTAAGAAGGCTCCTTAGGGGAATGACAACAGAACAAAGGTTGAGAAACATTGCTCAAGTGACAATTTCTTCTAGTTGGCCATGATTAAAAACTCTTCACATTCAGTTCAGAGTTTTCAAATCTAATACTGGGTCTGGTGTAATTATGCATGGACCCACAAAAGCCATTTGGTTGTTAAAAAAAAAACCCCAAAACTGAACATGTTTTAAAAAGATATTCTTGGGGCGCCTGGGTGGCACAGCGGTTAAGCGTCTGCCTTCGGCTCAGGGCGTGATCCCGGTGTTATGGGATCGAGCCCCACATCAGGCTCCTCTGCTATGAGCCTGCTTCTTCCTCTCCCACTCCCCCTGCTTGTGTTCCCTCTCTCGCTGGCTGTCTCTATCTCTGTCGAATAAATAAATAAAATCTTTAAAAAATAAAAAATAAAAAAAAAATAAAAAGATATTCTTAAGTAGAAAGAAAGAATGTACATACAGTAGCTGGGATTTCTTAGTACCTCCATAGGTTTGGTTATGTTGTTAAGTCATAAACTTCAATGTATGTGTGTGTGAGAGAGAGAGATGTCAACTTTTCTAAGATAGAGGGCTCTGAAAACTTAGCAGACTCACCTGACCTTAATGATGGGTCCAGTAACATGAAATTCACAGAAATTTATTTGGTAAAGAGATTAATCTGGCTATACCAACACTTTGGCAGATGGTAGAGAAAACTATGAATGAAGTAAGTCATCAGAGACCATGGTTTCCTTGCCCTGGAAAAAATAACAGGCCCCAATATTTACTGTACTCTAACACATTAGCAAGATGTACCAGTCAAAACTAATCAATCACAGCTGCTGGAGAGCAAATAATTAACATGTCTCATTATATTATTCATCCTCTTGGCGAGCAGAAAGACTTGATAATGCGGTCTCTGTGTGCTAGATAGACTATTTGCATTGAATTTGGATTGTAGTCAGAAAATGCTCAAATATTCTTAAAACACTAAATGGCAAAAAATGCTGGTCTGCCCTTATTGACAGAGGATCTACTCATTTCTTTCTAAATAATTAATTTCCAGGAACTATGAGGTACAAAAATACCATCTATATAAACATATTTTTCTGAAGTAAAATTATCCCGAAAAGTGGTCCTTTAAGCACCTTGACTTTGTGTAGGTATGATACAGGAGAGAAGACTTAGTCTATAATGTGTTAAAGACCCTAATAATTTGAGTTTTTATGAAGTTATGTTCTTTTTCTCCAGAATCCCAGAGGTAGATTATTTTAAACAATGTTATTTTAAACAATTTAAAACTAACAATTATTGTGTTTCATACCTCTCAGATTACAGTATTAAATGACCACACTCTAGGCAGCCATATTTTCCCATTTGCATAAAATTAAAAAATACAGCAGTATGAAAAAAATGTATTTGTGAACATTTATTGAAGGCCTATAATAGGCAGGTCAGTTTATGAGATACTTTACATGTATTATTAAGAATAATATAACCTTCACAGCAACTCTGTGAAGTACTTTTATCCACTGACACTGCTTTTTTAAAAGGACTATTTTGGGGGGCCACTTTTAGGTTTACAGCAAAACTAGAAGAAGATTAGATAGGTGTGGTGGTGGGTACTGGTGGGCCTTGTAGTGCATGCCAAGGATTTTGGATTTTTCCTTGAGTGCAATTGAGATCACTGCAGAACTTTGAAAAGGGATATAATCCAGCACATTTTCAAATGAAATCTGGCGCGCGTGTGCGCGTGTGCGTGTGTGTGTGTGTGTGTGTGTGTGTGTGCTGGGGAAAGTGGTAAGAATGGCGAGGTAAAAGCTGGAAGGCCAATTAGGAACCTATTGCAATAGTCCAGGCACAATATGGCAGTGGTTTGGGGTAGGTCAAAGTAGTGAAGATGATGAGTAGTGATAGACTTCAGGATACATTTCAAAGGAAAGATGATGGGATTGACTGATGCATTGCATGGGGGAATGTGACAGAAAGAACAAGCTCAGGAGGCTTCCAGGGTTTGGCCTAAATTTTTGTGATTCACACATTGCATTGACAATGGTTGCTGTGAACATTCAGAAGTGAGAGAGAGGTGATGTTCTAACCTGGGGTGATCATGGAGGACTTTGGGAAAACATGGTAGGACTCGAACTGGATATTGAGAGGAAGGCGGCAGAAATTTCAGGCCGGTGAATTGTAATGGGGGAAAGTGTAGAACTTGGAAGAGGCAACGGATGTTTCCTGAAATGAGGAAAATTGAGGAGGGATAGACTTTGGAGGAAGATCAAGAATTTGTTTTTGGATGTATTAGTTTTGAAAGTTCTTATTAGAGCCCAAACTATTTACAGTTCCTCAAACATTTCATGCTCTTTTTATTTGTAAGAGTTGTTTGTCAGAAGCAGTAAACCAAGAACAGATAGTACTATGCTCAAAGTACTTTATAATCTCTTTGTCTTTATTTTCTTTACTTATGATTCACATGTAAATGACTTCACCAGTTCCAGGTCCTATTAGGAGGTTGTTTAAAAAAAACACTTTTCTCTGGCACAGTGATTTACTTGACAATGATTCTTTTACTCCCTGTTGTACTTTTAAACTGCCTGGTTGTTTTTCAAAATTATCACTAGCTCTGATATTTAGAAATCCTTGTCTACTATTTATAAAATATTTAGAAATCCTTGTCTACTATTTATCATTATTTATTGTAGAGTTCTAGTTCATTATGTTTTCTATTCATGTGATTTAGTTTTTTCCCCTGGAAATTTATCTTACTTCATTAAAGTCATGAAGCAACTTTAACGTCATCTACTTCTTACTTATGGTGCCTATTTCTGAGTGCTTTCTCGTTGTTCTTGGGGGATTCAAATACTTGAATGGAGATTTGTTACTGATAAAGAACACTTCTCCTGAAACAATGACATGAAGAAATAGATAATAACATTTTGTCTACTTGGTACTACATGTGGGTTCCTACAAGGAGAAATTTAGCATAAAGGATAAACCCTGAGTTCTGATTTTTCCACTTGTGGCTGTGTGGCTAAAATAAATTACTTAACACCTCTCTCTACAGTCTCAGTTTCACCTGCTATACAGTAGGGGTAATAATGGAACCAAACTCATAAGCTTATTGGGAGAATTACAGGAGATGATACGCATGCAGTGATTGGCACAGCACCTGGCACTTAATAAATGCTTAATAAATTATATTATTACTATTATGATTATCATCATCACCAAAGGATAAGATACCACATCAAATGTGTTTTTAGCATTTACTCCTTGCAAGCCACTGATGCAGTTTTTGGTGGAGAACATAGTTCTCTAAAATTTTATAATATAGTTGAAAGAAATAGAATACTATTCTTGAAAAAAACATAATAATAAAATATTAAAAAGTAGTTCAAGTAGTTCAAGAGAAAAATTATGACGAAATAACACAAGATTTATGGCCCATGAATTTCATTGATAATTGTTGCCATGGGCATTTGGAGAGAGAGATGGGATTCGAACAGGGTGTTAAGGAGAAACAGGAATTATTTAAAGAAAAGAGAAAGGGGCAGAAATCTCAGGCATGTGAAATTTAACAGGGAAAAGTGTAAAATTGGGAAAAGACAAGCTTACATATAGAAACAGTATTAAGAGTGCTATGATTTCTATTAAGTAAAGCAGATTTTTTGGATTAGTCATTTTCCTAAAGTTCTATTAGCAAAATAAAGTATAAAAACTAGAAAGGTGAATGAATGGATATAACTCATAGGAAATAAACTTGAATAAAAAATTTCCATACTAAAGATAAAAAGTTTAGAAAACTTCAGGAAAGCAGGATTCCAAGCACTCCATATTTGAAATTTTAAAATTTATTTTTCTAACGGTGTAACTATTATGCCTGAGTTTTCAAGGCAACTGTTTGAATGTAGAGAAAAGTCTGTGTTTGCAAATAAAAAACTTCTAAGATCTTTGTTATTGCTACAAGTTTCAGGTCTTTATTTTAGAATCCAAAAGCCAAGACTGACCATTTGCTTTCTGTGCTCTTTCTTTTTTCTTTTTTCTTTTCTTTTAAGGATTTTATTTATTTATTTGACAGAGAGAGAGACAGCCAGCGAGAGAGGGAACACAAGCAGGGGGAGTGGGAGAGGAAGAAGCAGGCTCATAGCGGAAGAGCCTGATGTGGGGCTAGATCCCATAACGCCGGGATCACGCCCTGAGCTGAAGGCAGAGGCTTAACCGCTGTGCCACTCAGGCGCCCCTCTGTGCTCTTTCTAAGTGCTCCCTTGAGTCACTGTTTGTTGTTCACAAGATAGGGCAGGGCCATAGAAATGCAAGTAAAACACCTTGGTTAATATCTCACATTTTTTTTACTGCTGCAAATCCTACCTAGGATTGAGGGTCAGATTGACTGAAATATAAAAATGATAACAGATAAGATACAATACTTGGTGATATTTAATGCAAGCAATAAATTTCCATATTTTAGACATATAAAATTAGACATACATGTTTTAATGATTAGAAGTTCTGTGTGAGAGAACATGTGTTAGAAGACTGTGACTTTAAAGGGATGACAAATGATTAACCTTTGGTCTTGTAATTTGGAATTTATGAGGCAAGTAAATGAGAAAAGTGCATTTCATATGCGGAAATGACACCATGGAGAGAAGGCACATGGGTTCGAGGGGCTTGTAAGCAGTTTCTAATAGCTAGAGTGTACTCTGTGTGTGTGTGAGAGAGTGTGTGTTGGGGGGGGGGTTGGATGTGAGAGTGGATGGGTGTGAAAGAGAGAGAGAGACAGACAGAGAGAGCCAGCTCAAGAAAGCATGAGAGAGCAAGTAAATGATGAGATTGGAATGGTAAGCTACAGTAAAAGTTTTGGAGAGACATGTATCATGGTAGAGACAATGAGGGATTACTGAAGAATTGGATCATATTTGTTGGATAGTGTTATGGATGGGAGCCACCTCAGACAGAAGGGTATTTCTCTTTCAGAAGAAGACTGTCACAATCCATGCAAGAATGGTGGGACTAAGAACTCAGGTAGCCACTAAGATGGAAAAATGAAGACAGCTTCATGAGATATTTAAAGTAGAGCAGACAAAACTTGCTTACTAGCTGGTCTTGGGGGCAGAAGGAAAGGAAGGAGTATTGGATGACTCCATGGGTTCTGACTAAGGTGACTGGGTAGCAACACTTATTTAGCAAATATTTACATATTAAGTGTGTTTTAAACTATTTACCAGGCTTACAGATTCTTGGCACATAAAGGTAACTGAGAGTTTAATGGAAGGGTAGGCAAGTGAACATGCAGTTATATTACAGGTGATAAGTGGTGCCATCCATTCTGAGAAAGAACAGGAAGGAAAGGAAGCAGAGATGAATTACAAGGAAAAACGATGCATTCAGCTCTAGATGCAAAAAATTGAGAGAGCTCTGGAACCCCATGTGGGCACTGGGGGTTATGCTGCTAGGCAGCGAGGACTGGAGAAACAAGAATCAACAAGGATATGAAAGACCTGGGCTTGAGTTGTTGCCTGGCTCCATCACTTGTTCGGTTTATGATTTCAGGGAAGTAATGAATTCTTCCTCTGAAAAATGGGATTCAGATCCCCTACCTTTCTGAGTCTTTAAGGATAAGTGATGATAAAAGGGGGCATCATAAGTGGTCCCCAGGTGTGGTGGCATTGCATAGAGAAGGTCTGGAGTTCAGGTAAGAGATCTATCCTGGGGGAGCATATATGATCTGTGATGCTCGAGTGGGAGACGGGAAAACTGTTCTGGACACAGCTTGCTTAGCAAGGGGTGCCTCGGTGATTTCTTAGCATTTCCGTTATATGAATGATTATTCAGTTCAGAATATTCAGATCATTCACTTCAGTTTGTCTGAATGATTTCCCTGCCTTTGGGAAGACAGGGAATTACTGAAGACAATAATCTCTTTTAAAATCAGGTCTTTGGGGCACCTGGGTGGCTCAGTCATTAAGTGTCTGCCTTCGGCTCAGGGTGTGATCCCGGTGCTCCGGGATCGAGCCCCACATCAGGCTCCTCCGCTATGAGCCTGCTTCTTCCTCTCCCACTCCCCCTGCTTGTGTTCCCTCTCTCGCTGGCTGTCTCTCTCTCTGTCAAATAAATAAATAAAATCTTTAAAGAAAATAAAATCAGGTCTTTATGATTTTTTTTCTTCAAGTGTACATAGGAGTGCACATTGCAATAGCTGTTGCTCATTTCATGGAAAGTATTTTCTAACTTGTGTTATCTTTAGGATGATATCTGCAGCCATCATTTTGGTGTCATTTGAATGATGACAATAGCTCATTTGAGATCTGTCAAAAAGATCAATCATTACTTAGTCACATGAGAGTCCCTTTAATGTCAGAGGCTGATTTGCAAGCGTGTGACCGAAAAAAGTTGCAGTTTTGGTCTTTAATAAGCAAAACTTCATTTGATTTATGGGAAGAGCATGGATGTGAGTTAGAATGTTCTTAATTTTACTGTGGGCTTTGTTTCTTGGTTTCTTGTTTCCTTGAGTGAACGGAGACAAGATTTTAATCTCTTTGAACCTTCGTTTTCTCAAGGTTAAAATGTAGTTAATAATAACTTCTTTGCACATTTATCGTGAGACTTGAATGAGATAAGAAATGCAAAATGACTATCACAGTGCCTGACACCTAGTAGCTTCCAAGTTTTTTCCTGAAAACAGAACCTCAGAATCCTTTTTGTTTTTTCTTCTCAAAGCACAAGCATCGATGACACTTTTCACCAAAGCTTTAAGCTAATAATAACATTCATTTGTGGCAACCCTAGAAACAAACTGCCAAACCGAAACATAAAAACTAAGCTGGCACATACGCTCCAATTTTAGATTTAGTTGCTTGGGATGTAACTTGCGCATGAATCACCTGGTGGCCGGGGTGCTATCAGATAGTGTTATGGCATACGAACAGACTATATTTACCTTACCTGTCTTCTATCATTCTTCTCACCAGTAGAGGCCTGTGAGAAAGAACTCAGTTACAAGTGCTGTCAGAGAAGCACAGCGAAGTGTCTGATACAGCTAAATGCATTATTAATTAGAAGACGCCAGATGAACTGTAGTCCTGTCAAGAAGTCAAATTATCCAGTAGATTTTCCCACCTCTTTCTGTACGCCATTTCTTTTAAAGGATAAGTGGCAAACTAAGGATGTTTATAGATCTGGCATATTCCTTTCTTGCATTTAAAAGTTTCCTTTCCTTATTAAGAATGGAAGCTAATGAAGGGGGTTTATCATTACAAGTGCTGCTTATTTACTATCCTAGTGCTCTGGGCAGGCAGGGTGCTGATTTCTTTTCACTTTCCCCTCTTCTAGCGTTTGACACCTTGAGGCTGCTGCGCCCTAGGTTACACTCCTACTCCCTCTCTTTCCCCTTCCCTATTTCATTTTGTGTTTCCCTTGCATGTGAACTCTTTCTTCCATTTTGATTCTCAGAAGCCAGTACTTTCTAAAAGCACAGTCCCTGTCTTCATGACCTCCCTTTCTAGGATCACAGCACTCTGCCAGGGACTGTGGTCCACACATCCAAATCCATCAGCTCACTTACTCATGAAGCACTCCGGCAGAGAAGTTTTCATTACTCCCCTGCTACCGGATTTATATTTGCCTGCCTGAATCTCACTGCTCCAGCACTGGCCCAGGGAACAGCAAACACCCTGCCCTTTGGGTCCCACCACTCTTCCCCTCTATGTCTTGAGGATGAAAATAAATCCTGGTAGGATTGTTTGGAGGCTCAAATAAAATGTGAAAATGAATTATTCTTTCTAAGGTCCATAAACTGCTAAAGTTTGAAAGTGTCACTGATCAAATCCTTTTTATAAACACACTAGCTTATACTTGGATAGATGATCTAAGCCCTATGTGGCTGGTTCCACATTTTAAGCAAAACTGTAGGGCAAAGCAACAATAACAGGTACTAAATGTTGGGGGGTATCTTTAGAAGGTGGCTGCTGTGTGTATGGCTAGCAGATAAAACCACCTCAGATGAGAAAGATGTTGCTTATTAAAATTAAATAAAATGCTCTTATGATTTCCTATTTTATTTTCTCTGAATTCTTTGTCCATACATTCTAGATTCTTTTAGCACTTTATTTCTTTGGCTTTGGTGCTTCTAATGACATTTTCCACTATTTGCCCATACCTTTATCTTCGGGATCTCAAACTGAAGATGCAGGCAGGTAGTACTGACTGACTATGGCCATGACCTTGGTCCTGGATCTCCTGCTTCTTTTTCATCCAGGATAACAGGGACAACTGCATGGTGAGGACCGTGACCTCCAACATCTTGGCAGGCTCGTAGCTTGAGTACTCTGCAATCACCTTCTGCTCTCATCCATAAATAATGTGTGTGTTTAAATACTATGTTTAAGCAACATATTTGCCAATTAAACAGAAGATGTTTCATCCTATTACCGGAAACTGGGCATCATTACATCGGTTCCCTGATAATTCTTCTTTCTAGCAGAGACCCAAGCATTGATGGCATTTTAAGCCAGTTTTCATGAGTTGATTAGCAGTACCTAGAGATAGTTTTAATAGTGATCTTTCCTATTAAAACAGTCTGTATAGTAATGTTATTTTAAATTTGAATGCATATTTTTATATATTAGATCACTGCATATTTACTTTCTATTCAGCTTGTTTGTGGGAGACCGTACTTACCATGATTAATGGTATTGAGTTATATAATATGATTGTATTGATTATAATGATTAAGGTATTAGACGGTTAATGTATTAGAGTTAGAAAAATCTTGGTTCTAGTGAGAGATACTGAAGGAGTTATTTAACTTCTCAAAACCTCAGATTCCTCACCCTTAATTAAGTTTGTCAAAAGGGAGGATCATATGAATTATGTAGGGAGGATCCCTTGACTACTTTTTCCAGAGCATCCCCACCTCCCACCTTCCTACTTTCTATCCTATTATGTCGTTGTTTTTTTCTTTATAGCCAATATGATTTTCTGTGATTACTATTTTATGACATAAAGACCATGTAAGCTCCTTGAGGGCAGACATGTTTTCTGCTTGATTTGTTGATGACTTCCTATCTCTGACAACCGTATTGGTATACAGTAGGTGCTCCATAACTATTTCTTGAATGAGTGAATAACATATCCAAATACTTAGCATAGTACCCACTACATAGTAAACTCAATAAATAAGCTTTATCATTACTATAAAGGATGTGATGAGCTCCCAATGAGAATTTAAGAGTTGTTAATATGTTATCTTGTTCCTTAAGGTTTGATTGGGTCTTTTGGGTTTTTGCTCTCTGTCCTGTACAGTTTCACTATAAGATCTCTTCTGGTCCTTGAGTCAGCCATGCTAACAATTCCCAGATCTACATTTCTGCTCTGGGATCCCACTTATGGCATGTAGGTACCTCATACTCAACCTGTTTCCCAAACCTGCTTATCCTTCTGAGCTGCTTTTTTCAATTAATGGCATCCTGTACTTATCCTGATGCTCCGATTAGAAACTTTGGATCAACCCTGGTCATTCCCTGTATCTGATCTGTCCACAATTTATCCCTCTGTTTTCCGCATTTGCCTAGCTTAGGCTGTCATTGTCTCTCATTTGAACTTTTATAGTAACGAATAAAATGGTTAAATTTTATTAAGCACAGTACAGGACTTTATATGCACATGAGCATATAAAAGGTAGATGTTCTAGATGTTACTGCGATTATCATTTTACAGATGAAGAAAAAATAACGTTCAGAGAGATTAAACAGTTCCTTAAATTCTCACAGCTGTTAAATGCTGGAGCCAGGATTTGGACTTAAATTGGTCTGATTCTAGAGCCTCCAACCATCTTTTAAATCTTATGTGCCACAAGATTTCCCTTTTTCTACCCTTGTTCCAATCTACCCTGTTTTCCCCTTTCCTCTGAGCGATCTCTTAATTATTCTTCAAGAATCATCTTAAACCTGACCTCTTATTTTCTTTCTAAATTCTGCTGGGTAGAAGTGGATGCTTCTGCTGGGACTCCATGGCACTGTGCACATGTCAACCTTGGCTGTTATTATTTTGCATTATGATTTTGTATTTTAGTTATCAGCTCACGCATTCTTGAGAACAGAGCCTCACCTAATTAATGTTTGCATGTACTATATCTGTACTCAGTGGGAGCTAGGTAAAGTTTTGTTCAAAGAATGCTTCTATAATACTATCTGCTGAAAAATTTCATACTTGCTCTTTTATTTCTATAGGAATGCTACTAATTTTTTTCCACAAAATTGTATAATTAGCATTTTAGAATACCTACTTTTTAAATGAAGCCTCCTTCTCCTTTGGTTTTCTACTAACAACATAGGAAGATTTTAATAAGCAATTCCTTTCCATTTGTGTCCCCAATTTCCATGTCCTATTTGGTATTTGGTGACTTCTAGTTACCCAAATATCTTTGTTCTCTCAGCCTATTTTCCTAGGCCACCCTATAGGCCTACATTCTATTTTTCCAGTTTTACTTTCTGCCAGGCAACAGGTAAAGTGTCAACACTAGTGTTTCATTCTTCACTTACAGCTTGAATTTCAATCCCATTTTTCATCTTCTATGACCAGTAATGGGAATTTCAGGTCCTAGATATGGGGAAGATATTTTTGGGCAGTGGTATCTTAGGATTTTCTTCAAATCACACCCTATTATGTCTTTGGAGAAAGCTTTACATATCTCTTTTCTATAATCGTTCTTCCAAAATTGGTAAAAAGTCTTTTGCAGTTGATGAAACTATGGTGTGACTGATGAATTATAAATAGGAAAGTGTTCATCTCTGCCAAGATATTTGAATCTGAATTGTACGAATCTGTCACTATCTTCTTTGGAGAAGATAAGATTTTATTTTTAGGCAGATACAATGAAGGCTTATCTCATACAGCTCCAGAGTTTAAAAATGTATATCTAAAAAAAGAAAAAAAATCATAAATACATCCAGGTTCTCATATTGGAAACCTAAAAATGTGTTTTTTGACTTATTAATCTCAAAGCACTTATGAAAAAACAAATACCATGTAAAACTGTGTAAATGTGGGTGTACCCTTATAGCCATTTGATAAGTATCATCAATTTTTTAATTATTTTAATAATTAAGGAAAATGAACAAGATTTAGTATGTTATTAGGTTAAAATGATCTGAAAGCTATTTTAACTGTTACTAACATAAACCACATATTCGCAATTAGAATTCTTGAAAAGATAGCAGTTTAAGTTCTCTGTTCCAAAGTAAAAAATTTCAGAACTCCCTCAACCAACATTAGATGCAAAATAGTTTATTATCCACTTCCTAATGAAAACCTTGATTTTTGGAGGAATTCCAAAATGAGTCCAAGCTTGTTATAGAGAAAAAGAATAATGAATACATTAGTAATGATATGTAGTAAAGCATACACTGGGTATGGCTCAGTCAAGTCAACTAGTCCCACGCCTTTATTTGATAGATGAGGAGAATAAGACCTACTGGCACTAAAGGTACAATGACATCAGGTGAGCGAACAGGAACTAATCCAGTTGCTTTGTACCTCAGTCCAAAGTCTTTTGTATCATGTTACCATGTGGCACCTTGTTGACCCAACATGAAGTGGAGGTGCTGGGATAGCTAAACAGAGGGACTGTATTCGGGACATAAAATCAGTATGTAAGCAAAACTGAAAGTTCTGGACTTATCCTGTATTGGAACACAAATATTCACCCACTGAAGGGGAGAGATAAGTAGTAAAGAATGCTGATTATTCCGATTCCGTTCATTAGTTATATCCGCGGCTAATTTAGTATATTTTGAATGATAAGGGCTCAAGGTCTTCTGAAACTGCTCAAACCATGTGTATTATTACCGTTTATGAAAAACACTTCCTAAATATGTCTATAAATATACTCATTTCCAGTCAGAATGAGATGAAACTATTGAAACATGTGTATTTTTTTTTTTTGGTTTATTATGGCTAAGGATCATCTTCAGCTTCAGATATCTAAGATGTCAATCTGTATTCTTATACTGGTATTTTTAAGACAAAATAAAATTCAGTGAGCTACATAAAATTAGACACTGTAGTAACACTTTCTACTTTAGCTAGAATCTACATTAATTAGTGATGTACTTTTTCACAAAAATATCTCTTGAGTACTTTCTCAGAAATAAACCCTCAAATATTTATTCTGTTATAAGAGCCCTTTGCCGATTGAGAAGAATTACAGTTAATATTCATTTTCATGTCATAGGTTTATAGGTGTTTTAAAATACTAATGCTATTTCAGTCAAATCTGAGAACTGAGAAACACTTTTCATAGTAAAACTAAAAATCCTGAACAATATTTTCCTATAGTTAATTCTTTGGCAAAATGATATTAAATATTTTATGTGTTTTATTCTTCATCAAAAACATCAAATATTTATCCATCTGTATGGAATATTTATATGCTATGCTGTATGCTAAACAAAACAAGTGAAATAGACATGAGTTGCTTCCTCTGGAATCTCCTAACAAACTCTAGGAAACTGCTACGACAGGACAGATAAAAAAGCAGTCTTTTGTTGGAAAAATAACTTCATTGTGTCTTTGAAAAAAGCATAGATTTATAAGTTTTTAGTTTATATTTGGATTTATTGATTATCAGGACCATGATAAATTCACATTGTGAGGAAACAATACTTAAAATATAGGAACCAAATTTTCTACCCTCATATCAATATAAGAATAAATGAAGAATTTTATGCATTCTTAATAGCTTAGAATCATCAGGAATTTTTCATATGTAGAAGATACTTGTGATATAGAAGTTTATGAATATTAGGAAAATTTTACAGATAAAATATCTCTCAAGAACAAGTCTTTTTATTGCTCATAATATTAGACCATTGATTGTACTTCATATACTAAGTTTGTCTACTAATTGAAGTTATTACAAGCACTCCATCTATACGATACACTCACACTAGAGACAACTCATACAGCTACAATTTTTAAAGAACTGATCTGTGAATCATGACAGCAAAATTTCACTTATAAGAAAACATCCATTAATTGACTAATGCGGTAAAAACTATAATATTGGTGTCATGAAGACCTTCTTTTTTCTTGTGTGTTAACTGAGCTATGTAGGCATGCCACAAATTGTGATTTTCAATTTTTAACTGGTCTAGAGTCCCTCCTTTTGGGGATCTGTTTCTCTTTGAGAACTAGAAGAAATTAATTTGTAGTTTGATTTCTTCTATTTCATTCCTGTTCTATTTCTGATTGTGTGTGTGTGTGTGTGTGTGTGTGTGAATTAAAAAAAAAAAAAAACAAAGCCAGCACTTTCAATACACCATCTTCAATTTAAACTTTTGAGTGGTAGTTAGGAATTGTTGGGCTGAATAGTCTTCAAAAGTTTCTGGTACGTTTCTGACTTTAGAAATCTGGGATAGGAATCCCTTTCCATGTGCATATACACTATCCTTTGAGCTTCTTCAAAACACGTTTGAGTGGGTTCTTGAATATTCCTGATGATAGTTTCTCTTGTTGAACTGTTAATGTTAATCTGAAAAGTGAAATTACATGTAGAGCATAAGTAGGTATAATTGAAGATAGAAACCATAATGGAAAGGTCTAATTTTCCCCTCTTTCCTTTTTTTTTTTTACTGGAAAAGGGTAATTTTGCCTGAAATTTCATAGATATCGAAAAAGACTTTTAAGAGACAAACTTTGCTCTTGTAAAATTAAACATCCACCTCTATATCCCAGGTTAAAAACCAAAACAAAACAGAAACACACAGCCCAAGACCAGGGAAATGTCAGAAACCATTGCTTACTTAGGCAGATGCAACTGGTTTGTTAGTGGAGTCTACAAACAAGGAAGTTTATGAGATGAAGGTCTCTTTTAAGGAAAAGGGAAGTTGGTGCTATTTTAAAGTTTATCTTTCTTAGTAGTCATGAATGTTGATTTCACTGAATATGCCCTGAAATGGGAAGAGAGTGAGGAGAAGTGGAGAAATAAAGGAGAGAAGTGGTTATTTCAATAAGCCAAGTATTTTCCAGATAAGAGTTTTGAGGAACAAGTCAATAATGTAGGACTGTCTTATGTAATAGGAATCTCATATATCATCATCTACCCTTATTACCTTGACAATAATTTTTTTTCCAGGAATTATAATTTATTTCAGTTTACACTGTGAGTGGGGCAGAACTGAGATTTGAACCCAGAGTCTACAAGATAATAAGCTCTGTGCTCTCATCACTGCTATTACAGTGCATCCCAGATCCTATCATTTTTGCAGTAAAACCATTTTAGTTGTCTATCATTTACATTTTTATACTCTCCTACTTCCAAAAACCCATGTAATAAAATACATTATAATAAACATATAATAGCAACGCAATTATAATAAAGATAAAAAGGAAATCAAAAGCCCTTTGAGGCAGGGCTGAATTTTCATTCCTTATTCTCTCTCCACCAGGAGGGGTCCTAGTGTGTCATGCACTCATGACTCTCTATTTTCTTTAGGACATTGTAAATGATTGGCAGTACTATCAGTGTGAATGTTTGCTGATTTGCTGGTTTGGAACTGAGGTGAGCAGTGAGTTTGGTGCGAAGGCACAGACTTTTCCCAAACCACTGGGATTGTCAACATGCCAATGTATGGTATCTGTAGTTCCCTCTAGCAAAGTTGATTCTTCTTACAAGGACTTCTTCTCCTTTTCTTTTTTTTTTTTTAAAGAAACTTTCCAGGAATTAAGATAATTTAATGAGAAGAGGCTCTGGAGCCAGACAGGCCTAACTTTGAATCCTAACTCTCCCACTAATCTGCTACATGACATGGAACAAGCTAATTAACTTCTCAGATTCTCAGGCTTCTTATCTGTAAAATGAGGTCAACAATACTGACTTTGTAGCATAGCAGGAGATACTGGATATGAAGTGCCTGGCACATATGTGTGCTTGAGAGATATTGGCGCCCTCCCCGGGATGTACTGATTTCCATTAGCCATCACTGTCACATAGTTACCTCTCTAGGGGACTGTGGCTGGATGTAAATCTTATAAAGCTTTTTTGCCCTAGAAATTCTGCTCCGCTGTGAGGCAATTTTCTTATAGGTTTCACATGCCATCCAGAATTTAATATTTTCATCACTGTGCTCCATTTTTAAGTATGCTGCATAGACTACTGGACCATCTAAAAGTAATGGAGAAATCAGTTTATTTTCATGGATCAAAATCATTAAAAATTCTGAACAATATTTAATGCAGGTTAAAACTAAAGTCTGAATCAAAGCTCCCAAATTATTCAACAAGTGAATATTATATAACAATACACGCACACACGCACACCCCCCCCCCCACATCACACTTAGATCTATACATCTGAAGGATATTTTGACAATGCCAGTCAGTGGAGTGGTCATCCCTTCATTCCTTTCTTCTGAGTCACTCAGAGGAAAATGTCCACTGTGTGGCTGGCTTTGGGGTAGGAGAGGTCACAGGGACTCAGAAAGAGGACTTAAGTTGGAACAGTGGATGGAGCTCTGGTCATGAAACTGACATGAAAAATCTAAACCCTCCAGCCAAACTGGACGGTCAGAACCAGGTTTAGAATCTCAACAGGCAGGTCAAGGTTGGAAGAAAAATATCCAAGTCATGTGGAAATAATAAATTGATCAGATTGTACAGCCTAGGGTGTTTCTCAGTATCCAGTCAGTGCAGGAGAACATGGGTGGAGGAAAAGTTCAACTTTATATTCATGCTTTATGGTTCAAAGTAGAAATGAAGGACCAGGCAAATAATGGAACTCAGGTGGGGGTTGGAAACTATCGCAAAATCGAGAACAAGACAGGGGGTATGTGCAGCACGACCATCAAATGACACTTGATGCCAAAGATGGTCATCCTTCGTTTTGGTCTTAAGCTGTATTTTTGGAGTGGGTAGATAAGGACATACATGTGGAAGGAGCTTTTCTTTTTCTTTTTTTTAATTTTATTTAAATTCAATTTAATTAACATGTACAGTATTATTAGTTTCAGAGGTAGAATTTAGCGATTCATCAGTTGCATATAACACCCAATGCTCATTACATCATGTGCCCTCCTTAATGCCCATCACCCAGTTACCCCAGTCCCCCATCCACCACCCCTCCAGCAACCCTCAGTTTGTTACCTAGAGTTAAGAGTCTCTTATGGTTTGCCTCCTTCTGTTTTCCTTTTATTTTATATTTTCTTCCCTTCCTCTATGTTCATCTGTTTTGTTTCTTAAATTCTACATTTGGGTGAAATCGTATGGTCTTTGTCTTTCTCTGACTGACTTATTTCACTTAGCATAATACTGTCTAGTTCCAGCCACATTGTTGCAAATGGCAAGATTTCATTCTTTTTGATGGCCGAGTAATATTCCATTGTATAGGTCTATTATATCTTCTTTATTCATCTGTTGATGGACATCTGGGGTTTTTCCATATTTTGACTATTGTGGACATTGCTGCTATAAATGTTGGGGTGCAGGTGCCCCTTTTAATCACTGTGTTTGTATCCTTTGGATAAATACCTAGTAGTGTAATTGCTGGGTCATAGTCATTTGTCTATCTGTAACCTTTTGAGGAACCTCCATACTGTTTCCAGAGTAGCTGTACCAGTTTGCATTCCCACCAACAGTGTAAGAGGGTTTGGAAGGAGCTTTTCTGATTGAGGCACTATTTTGTAGAAGAGGGTTAGGCAAGCTCTCACAAATCTGATACATTAACACGAATCTTTGTGAGGACTAAATATTCTCACTTTTGAAGATGAACACTCTCAGAACTTCTTTGGTGACTGGGAAGTCTTTTGGCATATCTGAGAAATTGAATTGCTAATTGATGAAAAAACGTAACTTTTATTTGATAGAAATGTGTGTGTAGGCACATTAAATATGTGACCAAGCATAGGATTTTGATTAACAGTATTTTATTCAGTATTATTAACTGCCATATGAAATAATGGTAATCAGATGGAATAGCAATATAAAATCAAGTTTTCCTACATCTTCACATCAGAGATTAGGCTGCTTCCTCTAGCACTAGAAAGCTTTTACTCCTTGGCTTCTGCTGGCTTTGACAGCAGTGATACAGAAATAAAGATAACAATTAAAATATTTTTATTCAAGAGAAAAACTCAAAGAGAGGCAGATCCCCTCTAAGAAGGATTAGGGCTGGGGAGAACTGACAGTTTGCAAGAAATGTGCCATCGTGAGAATACACAAAATTAGAGCATGTCTCATTATTATCATATAAGTAGCCTTCATGACATTGGTTGGGAAATGGTTTGAAAGGAACGTCACTTGAGTTGAGAGGACAGATGAGATGGAGATAGAGCATGTATAACAATGTAACATAGGAAATGATATGGATTCAATATTTCTACCCAATGGGGGAATATATCTTATCTTAGACATCAAACAAGAAGTTTATTTTCACACCTACAGAAATTTAAGATGTGCCTTGCCTCATCACAGGCACAGAAAGCTGAGGCCGGCGACAATGCCTGTAGCAAGTGGAACTCCTATTAGAGAAATAGCTGAATGGAAAGGCAAACCAAAAAAACAAAACAAGACAAAACAAATCAAAACAGAAAGACATTTCTAGCTTAACAAATAAAGCTGGAAGCCAATAATTTGCAGGTGTGTGTGTTGAAAGAAATGGAGTTCTATTTAAGAAAATAAAAAGCAATTTGATATACTTTGTACTTAGTCGAATATTGACAGTGCTTCATGAGGAACAGAAAATAAGAGTCCTAAAAGAAAGAAATGAGCTATGGAACAGGGGGAAAAAATGAGATACCAGATAAAATCTGTAGATCCTGGAATGAGAGTCAGCCACCAGGCTATTTGGATGGTTGAGTAGGTGGGTGGGTGGATAGGGGAGAAGGAGATGACTTGGAAACCAATATTAGATTCTATGTTATAATATTCTGAATTTGTGTTTATATTTGTGTTTAGCTTAATTGTATAGTAAAATCTTTAGAGATTCTCATTTCAGAACCTGCCTGCATCTGTATTTGCCTTCTCTAACTTCTCGCTTGATTTAGTAGTGGAAGGATCTTTTGGGGTTGGCCAAATGGTTCAACAATTCTCAATATACCCAAGTCCTTCACTCATGAAGCCATCCATGCATTGCTGTTGATATTTTATATAGATGCTTGCTATGGTAGATTATAGTATTGATCTTAGTCACTTCCTGCCCTTCTTATAGGAGGATTACACTTTCATGTCCAATTTTTATCAGCCTTGCCCATTGGACTTGTTTTAGCCAACAAAATACATGCAAAGTGCCATGTACAGGTGCAAGAAGCTTTTAAGCAGAAGGTTTAAGCATGTGGTTTGAGAAGGACACATTCTGGAAAAGAACTGTTCCTTTTGTCTGAAGGTCAGAATGAAGATGTGGAATACAGCTGGAGCTGAACTCAGTCCTTGTGTGACATGAACAAGAAATGAATCTTTCTTGTAAATTAGTGGGATTTGAATATGGTGTTTTACTGCATCATAACCTGACCTGGACCCAAAAGCCTCAGACCTGGACCACTTGAACCTCTTTGATATTTCAGAGAAGGTTCTGGTGCCTAGGATCAGTAGACTTACGTGGCTGGTATGTTTTACAGAATTTTTATAAGTCAGTCAAGTAAGCAGCTGATGACGCATTTGTATAAAAGTGTTCCAGGAATCTGAATAATTATTAAAGTTGGAACTGAATTGCTCAGTTGAGAATTTCTACTGACTCAGACAACAAGTGAATTTAAAGGTGGAAAAGCCTTTTCCAAGTCAGGCAGTGTGGCCCAAAGTAGCCCGTTCTGAAGTTGTAAATGATACTCCTACTTGAGCGTTACACTCCAGACATGATGATTCTCCTTGAGCAGAGTGAATAAGGAGAAACAACAGAATTGCTCATTAAACTGAGAAGATGGAAAAAATAGGTTTATGTCATATATAGCGCATGCTTTTCTCTTAAGAATGAGAGTGATACTTTTGGGACTCTAGCACGTTCTTTTTAAGCTAGTCACTGAAATTAGTATTTCTATGACACACAAGGTGACACATGTCAGTCTCTTGATGCAGAAGGGAAACGTGACATTCCTCTTGGCTCAGTCAGAACAGTGGCCCATCTGTTCCAGGATTGTTTTCTGCAAGGGGAAAAAGCTTACACCATAAATTAAATCCTAACATTTTGCTATGTTGCAGTCTTTCATTAGAAATGTGCCTAAAACAATTTTAGATTTATTTTATTTTCAATCTGTACCACTTGGGATAATAAATTCCATAATTGTACTAGCCTCTACGTGAAGTTTTAAAGTAAATTTGCTTTATTGCAGTTCTCTATTTTGGCTCCTATGATATTAATCATTTATGATTTTTCTCTTAACTTCTTTTTGCTCTATTATAAAAGTAACTTAAAGTACTATGAGTTGTTTTTAAATACAGAAAACTTCTAATAAAGACAATAACGATTGTTGACAATTTGATATATTTCCCTTTATTCTTTCAGTCCTTTGTTAATGTTTAACTTTCTAATTAGTATTTATTCATCTACACAAACACAGATACACATATATTTATATATGGCATTATACTGTGAAAGCAATCTTTGTCACTCTTTCATACTTAATATGTAGAAATACTTTCTCCTTTTCATTTTTAAGGGTCACATAGTAGTCATTTGTAAGGCTACCCTATATTATATTTAGCTACCCTGCTATTATTGGATATTTATATTGTTTCCCATTTTTATTTGTAAACTATTCTACATTGAATATTTGGTGTATAAATCTTTGCATTTGTAATTATTTTCTTAGAATTAATTTAAAGGGGTGGAATTCCTAAATTGACAGATGTAGTGTTTTTGGAGACTCTTGATGCCTGTTATAAAATGGCTTTCAGAAGGATTTCATTACTTTTCATTACTAACGTCAGTGTCAGTGTCTGCTCACTCCATCCTTTCTCATCTGATGAGGGTAAAACCAGTGACTTGTAATTGTTTAATTTTGGATTTTAAAAATATTAATGCCCAAACATTTTTCTCTTTCTTACTGACCATATCTTTTCTTTCTGTGAATTTCAAAGCATTTGACCATTTTTTTTGCACTGTTAGTGTTTTCTGCAATTTTTCAGATCTCTTTATATATTAAAGACACTATCTGTTATATTTATTGCATTATCTTCTATTCTCTTTTTACATATTATTTTTGATTATGATTTTTGAGAAGTATATGTAAACCATATAATCCAAAAAGCCTCAGTTCTTCTATCTGATCTGCCTGGCTCATTAGGATATAATTGCCTCTCTAGCCTCTTCCCTTATCACTTCTGGAAATATTCTTTGTTTGAGCCTTGCTCCTGCCAAGCCGTGTGCCAACCCCATGCTGTTGCATATGCAGTTCCTTCTGTGAGGTGGGCTTTGTACTCTGATCTAGGACTTAAGTGAAGTATCTCAGTTTCTAGAAAAATTTCTCTGGGACACCCCCTGTCCCCAACTAAATGTTTCCTGTCGGTTGACAGATAGCACCTAGTTCACCTTATTATAATTACAGTTCCGTCTCTCCCTACATCAGAGTCAGTTGTAGTTACCGGTTTACTTTTGATTACTCCCCCACTCACGGGCTCGCCCTTTGCGAATTAGACCGCGGGTCTGTCTTCATAGGCCCAGTGCCTGCGCGCTGCCTGATACACAGCACATACTGACCAGACAAATGTTTGTCAGTCCAGGCTTTTGGATTCCTCATGCTTCTACGTTTGAGAGTGATTCTCTGTAAGTTTTGAAAAGTGAAGAAGCAGGTGGTAATTATTCAGCATCCAGGGAGCACCAAAGACCAGAGGATTTTACCTGGCGTGTTTTTTTTTTGACAGTTTTTTTTTTTTTGACAGTGAGACATGTCCTAATTGGACAATGATGTGTCTATAAGGCCAGGTTTTGTTGTTTTGCTTTTCTCCCTGCAAGGTGAACAAATGCACGAGGAGATAGAGGAGATAGAGAAGACAAACAGTACTGAGTAGAGGGGCTGCGCCCGGCAGGCTCCGGAGGTAATGTGAGGGCTGCTGAAGGGAACCATGGCAACAGCAAGAGGTTAGCAGAGGGCAGAATAAATGATAGTGGAGGAAGCTGCCAGTCCACAGTGAGCAGCCCAGAATGTCTCACAGATGAAGAGCGCTGAGGGAACAGCTCTGCCTCGGGGATCAGGACGCACGTGACAGAATAACCACATCCATTAGTAACTTCTAATGTCGGCTTTGTGCCAGGGTGAAGATGCACCAGCCATAGGAAATTGGAGCAGTCTTCATTGCCTTCAGCTGTATGATAATCCTATAGTGTCCAACCTGGCATTTCCAAGGCTGTTTGCAGGTGATTGTGGTAACTGAGAAAGGCAGGAAAGCATACAGTACATTGAAGGATGATTTTGACCCAAATCAATGCTGATGCAAACTCTGATTCAAAACACCTCCCTATTTAGAATGGCTTAACTCTGTGTCTGCTCTGGAGCAAACTGAAGAGGCCATAGAAAAATAAATATGAAACTGGGCTTTCTCACTTGAAATCATCTGGGCAAATTTTACGTGGGCACTCTACATGACCCAGTCATCCTACCAGCCTTCCGTAATATCTTGGTTCTTTAACTCTCCAGAAACTATTTCATATCTTCTTTCCATATCTCTCCTCAGCTGTGTGCTGATGACCTTGCCTCAGACTTCACTGAAAACACTGATTTAATCAGGTAGAGATTCCCTCATCTTCTCCCTCCTTTCTAACTTTCCTCCTGGAAGGGAAACAATGTCCAAGCAGTTCTTTTTTAGGCTTCCACTTTATTATGCTTTCTGCTTGGCTTTCCATTTCTCTGTTGCTCTTAAAATTGTCCTCACTCTCTTCTATGTCATCACTTTCTTCCTCTCTCATGGTTGCTGTCATCTCTAAGGAAGCTACTGTATTTCCCAAATAAAACCAAACACTGCTATTCACTCTATATTCTCAGTATTGACCTCATGCCTCCTTCTGTCTCTACTCTTTTCTTTGCTGAGCTTCACCTCAAAACTTGCGTAAATAATTCCCTACATTGTCTGCCTTGCTTCCTCTTGTCCTATCCATCCCCATGCCCCTGCAGCTGCTCCTGTCAAGGCACCACCGACTTCCATACTGCCGTATCCAGTGGTCACTGTTCTTTCCTCACCTCACTTGTCTTCCCAGCAGTCTTTGACACAGTTCACAGCTCCCTTCCTGAAATGTGCTCTTCTTTGCTTTTCATGATGATGTACTGTTTTGGTCATCCTGGAGTCACCTGATGCTCCTTTTCCATCTCCTTTGCTGACTCCTCTTCTTTGGACTTGGAGATATTAGCCTGCACCTAGGCTGCACCTCTGGACCTCTCCTCTCCTCTCTCTGACTCTCCCTCTGAGTGATCCCACAGTCCCATGGCTTCAATTAGGGTCTATATGCTAAGTACTCTTGGCTTTGTCTTCCCTGCTGACTTGTTTACATGGTTTTTGGAAATAACCTTCCGTCTGGTCTCTATGCTTCTTTTTTTTCAGAAGAGAACCAGAGGGTATTTTTTATTTTGAAAAGGGGACAGGGGCAGAGGAATAGGGAGAGAGAAAGAATCTCTGCGCTGGGCGTGGAGCAGGCACAGGACTCCATTTCATGACTCTGAGGTCATGACCTGAGCTGACACCAAGAGCTGGATGCTTAACTGACTGAGCTACTGCCCCGCCCCTCTCCCCCCATGGTACCTTTAAAAGCATGTCCACTCTTGTTACTCTGCACTTTAAAGTTGCTCATGCGGCCAGTAAGGCTCTATACTACTGTCATGGTGAACCTCTTTGGTTATTTGAAGACACCAACCTCACTCGTATCTCAGGGCCTTTTGAACATGGTTTTCCTCTGCTTGGGCCCCTCTGCCCCCAGATCCACGCCTGGCTGGCTGTTTCTCATTGTTCAGCTCTTAGCTCAAATTTTACCCCTTCTGACCGTTGTCCCCGAATCATACAATTGAACTGCCCTCTTATACCTGCCTTTCTTTGCCATATCACCTGGTCTTGTTTTCTTCAAAGCGCTTACCACCTTCTGGAATTAATGTATTCATTAATTTATTTGCTTGTTTGTCTGTCTCCTCCCTCTAGAGGGAGCACATGAGCTGAGCACAGTGACCTTGTAGGTCTCTTTCACCTCTGTCCCATTGCTGGGAAGGTTTACCAGACACATGGAACGACTGAATGAATCATCCAAGGAAGTTAGTTGCAGTTTTACTAATTTCTTTCTGTTTATATTAAACATGCTTTACTCAAATATCAGTGAGTGACCTCTACCTTCATCTTTTGAGATTTAGGGGATATATGTGTATATATATATATGTATATATATGTATATACACATATATACATTTTTTTCCTGGCACCATTTAAATTATTTTTTTAAAAGATTTTATTTATTTATTCAACAGAGAGAGAAACAGCCAGCGAGAGAGGGAACACAAGCAGGGGAAGTGGGAGAGGAAGAAGCAGGCTTCCCAGGGGAGCAGGGAGCCCAATGCAGGGCTCGATCCCAGGACCCTGGGATCACGCCCTGAGCCGAAGGCAGGCACTTAACAACTGAGCCACCCAGGTGCCCCTAATTAAAATTAAAAATAAAACTGATTAGTCAAAATTTTGATTTGATTATTTTTCACTCAACCTTTCCAGTAGGTAGAGCTGTAAATTTTATAAAACCTGAGGGTGTCTTAGGTAATCGTTGGTCCCCTTGTCATTTCAAATGCATGTTTCTGTATCTTTTCTAGTTCTATTCGATTTAGCCATCAGAACTACAGATTTCTGCTAGGTTTAGCTAGCAGAAATACTCGTGGGATTTTCTTTCTGTTTTTTTTGTCTTGGTGATGCCTAACATTTTGATGATATTTTGAGGTACAGTGTCAACTTTTGGGTCAACATCATCTAAGGAAAAATCTTTGGTAATTCTCAGGTATTTTTATGAAGAAATAACTAACAGTTCTGACAATTTTTTTTCTGATCTATTAAAAAACTTATTACTACTTTTGCCTTCATTCGCAAATAATGTAACTCTCCTAAAAACTTGGGTGTTTGGAAACTTGGTGGACTTTCTATCATCTTCAGACTTGGAAATTTTGCAGGGTACTTTCTGCTTAATTCATTATGGAGATTTTTTTTAATGAGACTAATTTTTACACTAAATCCTGAGGAATCCTACACACTATATCTCTTCCTTCAAAGAAGCATTTATCTCTACTGGACTTCTAAAACAGTTGACTATTTTTAAAGTATTGCCAGTCAGGCCTCCTTATCATTTTACAACAGTCTGAATCAAGTTCCAGCTCAAATTTGCCTCTTGTGAGAAGCTTTCCCAGGAGACCTGCCATCCCTCCCCATCTATCTTCACCCCTTAGTGCAGACCTAGTATGTATGTGCTACAGACACACATTCTAGGTCTGTGCTAGGTGGTCTGTTATTTCTAGTCTCCCTTTATAGTTGTTCACAAACTGCTGATGGTGCACATATATTTTATTTATCTTTAATTGTGGATGCCTTCAGGAAAGTACTTCTGCCATCCCTACATCATACACAGTTGGAACTCAACTAGACGCTTCACTGCTCAGGGATCACACCTCACACAGTATGCTAAAACTCAAAGCAGTTTGTTCTTAGCAGTTGTTTGAGCAATCTGTTCAGCCCTCAGATTCTCAGCCTTTCACATAGGGCACTTCATAAGTACACATTTTTCTTCAGTCACAAGCTGCACTTCGGAAATATATTTTAAGTGATGATCTTCTATACGGCTGTCCTAACTGGACCTTGCAAGTAATTTCTTGTCAAAGAAATGTGTATCTATGTTTGTCTTTCTATATCTAGAACTTCCTTCTGCTTGTTGAATGTAACAATAGACTCTTCAAGGGAAAGGCAAAGCTTCATAAAACCATCTTTACTCTGGAAGCAAAAACTAAAACCGAACCAAACCAAACCAAACCCAACCAAAGTCTGCCAGTCAGCCCTTTATGTAGCCTTTGGTGAAAATGTTGTCAACGGCTATTATTTTTAAAAAGTGTGTGTTTGCCTTGCCTTTGAAATTCCATTCAGGATGTTACTAGAAGTAACAATCACCATTCTCCACTTTACCCCAATGTTCTATCAAGAGCAGGCTTCCCTGTTCTCTTCTGGGAGATTTTCAGTTTTGGAAAAAATCTACCTTTTTCCCTGTGTTATTTCATGTGGTACATGCGTGCAGGGAATTTTTTTTTTTTTTTCAAGCACGTTGCCTGGTACCTAAGTGCTTAAGATTGAGGGAATGGATATTGAGCACACATACTGTTTTTTTTAAATTAACTTGTTTGTCAATAATGTATCATTAAATAACATCTAGACTACTAGCATTCTTAATTTCTAACTAAGGTCTTAATTTTGACAGGTTTCTGTTCTTAAATTGATGATTTTCTTGGATCTCCTCTTCCCATGAGGAAGCTGAGCTTAGCTGTATTGTGACAACTAGTACTTAATAGCTGTCCAGCAAATATATCTTAAACCAATTCCTGTTCATCCATTGAGACCATGCTTAATACATTTCCTTCCTCAGCGGAACTGCATGTCTTAGTAATAGTCTTTTAATCTATGTACAAAGAGGCATCTACATATCTTAGCTAGAGAATGCATCATTTCACTAGTACCTTGGTTAATGTAAACATACTTTATTCTCTGGCACATTCAACTTTTATTTTTTTTTTTTAGTTTTATCTTTCTGATTGGATGTTCCAGAGAATGAATTGTTTTATCACCTTTTTAGTCATGTAATTATTAAATTTCTACATGATTTTCACAGTAATTCAATTTCTCATAAGATTCTTATCCTGCTTTTGCTGGTTTTTATAAAGAGCAGTATGGTGTCTTCCTGTCCTCATCTTTCTGTAAACTTTGCTTATTCTTATGACACTAGATCTCTAAATAGCTAATCGTAGCTAGGCTCTCAGTTGAGATCATTACCAAACAATTAACTTTATTCACTTTGTTTATGAGGCCTTCAGTACTGGCACAGAAAGTTTTACATAATATGGCTTGGTGTTTTGATCTTTTCTTACTAATATTTGTCTTGTATTTATTCATTGAACATTTATTTTATGCCCATTGGATACAAAGCACATTTTTAGACCCTGGGATGGGAGATGAAAGGTGAATATGCAGTGGTCTGTGTTCCCAGGGAATTTGAGATCTACCAAGAAAGTGTCTGTGGAAAAAATCCAGTACACTAAATAACTGTGCTTAGAATAAATAATAATACTAACAGAAGAGAAGGGGCAAGTATTTCCAAGAGGTTGCAGGAAAAAGGTGGAAGTTGAACTTTACCAGCCAGGATGGGCGGATGACAGAGTAGGCAGGAGACTTTGCACAGAAGCTTGGAGCAGGTGTTTTGCAGGTGTAGCAAATGGAGCAAGGGTCACCTTGGTGAAAAGTGTGTCATGTGAAGGGGTGGAGCTCCGGCTAAATCCTAGAAAGTGCATTTGAGTTTGGGTATAGAGAATCTTGAATGCCATGTTAGAGATTTGAACTTTTTGGTAAGCAGCAAAGAAAAAGGAATAATAGTCAGAGACACGCACTTTAGTACTAATTAAAATAACTACCAATTATTGCAAGCCAAATCTGCATTAGCCATTAAGCTAGGTGTTTTATGGCTAACCTGAACAATGGTGCTGAAAAGATAGGTGATATTATCCCCATGTTACAGATGGAGAATTTGAAACTTCAAGAGGGAGATTAACCTGTAATGTTGCAAAACATGATTGCAAGGGGTTGGGACTGAAATCCAAATTATTTAGCAGAGGATCAATCAATATAGCTGACTGAACATATGCTTTTGTCTTTTCCTCTCATTCCAGTGTCCTAAAATTGACCCAAAAATATATTTTTAAAAATTCACAATCATGCTGGCAAACTGGATCACAAACTATGAGGAATACTTGAAAAGTAAAAGGCAGGGGTGATTCACAAGAAAACCATGGCCTCAGATGCTTATTGGAAAGGGCTGTTATGATAGGTGGGAGTTCAGTTGTTGACCCAGGTCTGGAGGTATGGATCCCAGTACTAAGGAAAGGCCATGAAGTAATTTCCAACATAGTTGATGAAGGTGTTCCTGTAGGAGGAGCTAGGGGTCTGGGTCAGACAGTGATAGCTGTCTCCATACTAGGAGGGGCCCTTGGGTCAGAGAGAGCAGGAAGTGCCCCAGAAATATGGCCACCCTCCAGGAGTAACAGGAAGTACTCTATCCAGAGTTACCACTGGCACATCCCATCAATTAAACCATCAACTACAGACGTAGTGAAGAGAAGGGCCATATGCACCCCAATGTTCATAGCAGCATTGTCCACAATAGTTAAACTCTGGAAGGAGTGAGATGCCCTTCGATGGACGAATGGATAAAGATGTGGTCCATATATACAATGGAATATTACTCAGCCATCAAAAAGAGCGATTACCCAACATTTGCAGCAACATGGACGGGACTGGAGGAGATTATGCTAAGTGAAATAAGTCAAGCAGAAAGACAATTATCATATGGTTTCACTCATTTGTGGAACATAAGGAATAGCAAGGAGATCGGTAGGAGAAGGAAGGGAAGAATGAAGGGGGGTAAACAGAAGGGGGAATGAATCACGAGAGACTATGGAATCTGGGAAACAAACTGAGGGTTTCGGGGGGGTGGAGGATTGGGCTAGGCCCTGATGGGTATTAAGGAGGGCACGTGTTGCATGGAGCACTGAGTGTTACACGCAAACAATGAATCATGGAACACTACATCAAAAACTGATGATGTACTGTATGGTGACTAACATAACCTAATAAAAATTTTAAAAAAACCCATCAAGTAGCATAGCTAACTCCCCCTCCATAGTCAATAGGTGTAAGCAGATGAAATATTCACAGAGAGTCTAATAGGGAATCTCAAAGAAAAAGAGTCTATAGGCAAAAATTAGCAAACATTTGATGAGAACAAACTCTATTTAAGAAAATGCCAAATTCAGCAAACAATAGTTTTCTTTGAGTACCTACTACATTTTTTTTTTCTATACCTTTCTTCTGGTATTTATCAATTTCTCAATTTTCTACCCAAACACAGTTGACTGCTCCCATGAATGCACACACTTCTTCGTATTTCTTGCATTGAGCCTATGACCCTATCTCTCTAATATCCATTTTTTGTTAACTTTCATTTATACCATCTGAATATTGACACATACTATATGCAGACTTATACAAAGTCCCATTAAATCAGACACTGATAAATTTGAAAACTAACTCTGAGGAGTTTCAGAACATTAAGACTCAAACTTATTCTTACTTTTGAAAGCACTAAGAGCAGCAAATTGTTGAGTTTTCTAAAATTCTAACTTTAGAAGGCCATGGTAAGGCAGTATATTTAGGTACATGTTACGATTTAAGCATATTTTCCAAGGGATTTTACACATATACTTGTGAAAACTAAATATTCCCAGTGACTAATCTTGTTTTAATTAACACCAAAGAAAATAATAGTGGTTGACATGAGAAACTATTTTCAGGTTTTCTTTTTTTAACTGGGGGCAGTTGCCATTTAGAAGGCTGTGAAAAGAGCAGTGTACATTCATCACCTAGTGTCACCTTTTTCTGTTAGGAGTGAAACTGACTAGTTATTCAAAGATGAATCATATATAATACTCACATTTTGTAGCCATCAGCTTTTCAAAAGACTGGCCCCACTGTAATACTTCCTCCAAAGTAATGCTTTGAAAAGAAACAAAAGGTGCTCATTGCACCAATGTATTCTCAAGGTTTTGCTGAACTACATAGAAATATATGATCCTGAAAATAACACCAAAATATAGTTGTTCTCTCTTTGTGTGTGGTTTTTGATGGAAATTTACCATTCTGTGATCTTCTACATTTTATTTTTACTTTCTAAATTGTTAAAATTTAAAAAAAAACTGTGGAAGTAAAGTTGAAAATATGATAAGATAAATTTTTAAAAGATAAAGATCCATAGTCCTATAATTTCCTTATTGCCAAATTACTACTATTAATGTTTTGATTTACTTATTTTCAGTGTTTTTGTTATTTGTGTGTTTGTGTGTTTTTAACTAAGAAGTAGCCATACTCTGAATGTGTGCTTGTGTGCATGCGTACTTCGTGTGTGTGTATACATATATATGTATATATTCACTTTTAATAAGCTTTTTATATGTTATCACAGTTGTCTTAAAATCCATTTATAGTGTTATGACTTATAATTATAAAATTATAATCTTTGATAGTCAATGTGGAGTATTCTACCAGGGGGCATTCTTTTTTTTTTTTAAGATTTATTTATTTATTTGAGAGAGAGAGAATGCAGACTGGGGAGGGACAGAGGGAGAGAATACTCAAGCAGGCTCCCCATCAAGCACAGAAACCAACGTGGGGCTCGATCCTAATCTCATGATCCTAAGATCATGACCTGAGCCGAAATCAAGAGTTGGCCGCTTAACCAACTGAGCCACCCAGGCTCCCCTATATGGGGGCATTCTATAGCTTACATATTAATTATTCTCAATGGGCATCTTGGTTCTTTCTCGTTTTTTAACGTAAAAACTTGTGATTAAGGCTTGCTATGTTCACATAGGGTAATTACAGGTGGGATTAGTAGAAGTAGAATTAAAGTGGGTCAAGAAATGCACATTTTTAAGGTTCTTGGTATAAACTGCCAAACTGCATTTGGGTTTGCACTGTGTGCTGCTGGCACCAGTAATGTGTTTGCCCATTTAACTATTCACATCGTAGAGCTTATCCACAAAGTCTGTTTGCATGCATTCATATAACAAAGTTAGTAACCCTGTATTTATTATATGCTGATATTTTCTCTATTATTTGCTGTATATTTTTTTTACATGCTGAGGGTTTGAATTTTTGCTACAATGAATAATATGTGAATAAATAGTATCAAAACCATTTACCATTTCAAAAATATCTGTGAAAGATACTGGGTTTGAAGCTTCATTTCTGTTCATCTTTAGGGGCTTTGTGAGGTGACTTGGCAAGTGACTATGGAGTCTTACATATAAATCATTTTGTTTTCTCTCCTTTAAAATACTTAATGTGTTCATTGCCATTCAGTTTATGATTGCTTCAGTTTATGATTGGTTCACTCTCAATTTTCCTGTTTTCAATGACGTCCGATAATCAGCTAGCTATAGATACAAGCAAGTCCATTGTCCATTGGCTACACCTGGTGTAGGTAGCACCATAATTGGTGTTGAGGGAACAGCCATCAGCATTAGGAGGCACTTAACACAATGAAGGAAAATTAGTCAAAGAGGTTAAAAAATGACCTAGAACATGGAAAAATATCAGGATTCTTAAAAAGGTCAAGTATCTTTTGTTTTCTTCAAATTCGGATGGTTCTTGCCAGTTTTAGGTGGACCGTGTGCATCAGTACTGAGGCTTAGCAGTATATTGCCATTAAAATTGCTTTCAAAAAACATTTCCATGAAATGCTGTCTGACTCACTGTTCTTTTCTCTTATTAGAACTTTAAAAACAGTAACCTAAAGTAACCTTTTCCATCCAGTGAAATGGTAAGTGGTAAGCAAGTTTTGTGGCATGCCTCTCTGTTCCACCTGTTTGTTCCCATTATATAGGAAAAAATAAAATCTTCAACATGAGTGAAGATGCCATCCTTGTCTTGGTTTAGCTTAAAATAAAGTGTTGGTACTTCGTTGGCGGGAGAATTCTTCTGTCTCTAAGATTCAGGAGATTTATGGAGATAGATCATGATTGGAGTGATTATGGTCGGGGTTAAAGTTGTGAATGAAATTTTGCTAGTAGTTTTTTCTGAGTTTCTCATTTCATGCTGTCCCATGGCTATTCAGATGCCCATATGAGAGTAATTCTAAACATCTCTGTCCCCTCACCCACCCGATTTCCTAATAAAAGCAGCAGATACAAAACAGGGGAGCATTCTGAGACCTCATGTCATTGTGGAAATAGGAATGAAGAGTACTTGGAGTCTGACAGTCCTGAGTTCTAATTGCAGTGCTGCATTTGATAGCTTTTGGTTTTGCTTAAAATCTTTGAGCCCCAGTTTTAAAATCTATAAAATGGGGATAATACATATCTCTCAATGTTATATTGAAAATTAGAGAAGATCATGAATGTAAAGCACCTATCAAATGACTGTTATCTACCAGCTTGCCACAAATGTGAATTCTCACTTTCCTTAGCCTCACCCTTCCCTGATGGTGGCTCTGCAAGGCAAGTAGAAAGAAATACGAGCTCTGGTGGTGACACTCCATGGGAGTCATCAGCAGAAGAGATGGAAGCCATTCCCAAATTAGACTATTTCATCCCCCTCCCTGCATGGGCCCGTTCAGCACAGCAGCTTTGCCTGGTTGTTTAAAATGCTGAGCTTTGGGTCTTCTTGTCTCTTCCACCTACCACTGCAGCCTCCTCCCCACCTCACACAAATGCTTGTAAGTATTTTTGGACATTTTGGTATGGGACAGGAGCATACATGCCAGGAGCTCTGACCATAGCAAGGGAGATGTGGCCAAGACTGAGCACTCCATGTGGACTTGGTTAGGCACTCTGGTTAAACTAACATACAGTGATCCTCAGTGTGGGAATCCTTGAGGTGGAAAATCCAATCAAGGGATTTGTTACTATTCTCAGGCATTATGCATTCCATTTTAGCAATCACTGTTCCCATCCAAATGGTTGCATAGTTTAGTTTGGCAAAATATCCAAGAGACTCGGGAGCTTGGTAAGCATCTCGGTACCCCACCAGTCTCCCTTCTTCCAACTAGGCTTGAGGTTTCTGACACTGTGTAGATGGAGGGTTAGAATCATGAAAATATTTTGGATAAAGAATCTCATTTTAACATAAACAATATAAAACTTTAAAAAATCTAAGAGTATTTATTGATAATAGACCCTGTATAAACATTAGACTTGCTTAATTCTCAAGTGTAAACCATAAATAATGAAAATAAACCTTAGAGTAATACATGATTGCTCTTCTGGTGTAATTACTCATGTGTAAATGCAAATTTTACTCTCTGAACAGAATATATTAAATTAGCCGTTGAATAAATGTACACCTATTTATCATGCGATAAATATGCATTAGAATGGCCATAGAATTTAAATGCTACTTACTTTGAAGGAAGCCTCTTAGATTTGTCTCTGCACATCTTGCAAATCCAACAATTCCGCCTGCTCATTTTTCTAAAGCAATACAGAATATACTTAATGTAATTTAGTCGTTTAAAATAATTATATGCTAGAGTCAATGTCTCAGGAACACAAAATTATAAATCATGAAAAAAATGAGTATGAGTTTTTGAAATTAATGGGATACAATCACTGGCGGGGGTGGGGAGGGGAGAGGAGAATAAAATAACTCATCTCGTAAATATTTTTAAGAAATATAGGTACTTAGAGTTGTGACTTTAGAACCCATCTGGGCCACTTATTCATCCTAATGGGATCTGAAAAAATACAGCTTACTGAGACAGATCTTCCCATTTAGTGCCCACGAACAGTGAATTCAACTCCCAGATCTTCCCTTTTTTTGGTAAATCTTAGTTTTAGAAAGATCTCTCAATATATTGAACAAGAATTTGCTTTTTTGTGATTAGCTGAAATAATGTAATAGCTAAATAAAAAAATAAGATTCCTTAAGGGTGAATTCTGAGAAGGGGATTCCTTACCTTGTTTTCTCCACTCTTGGCAGTATAACATTGGCTTTAAAATTCAGGTACAGTTTACTCAGCCCAGGCTTTATATAACAGTGTATGTCATAAAGGGTTTTAAGCTCAGGACCATTGAGAAAACAACTCAAAATTTTAAGAATAATTAAATCTACAATGTATAATGAGAACTGGAAATATTTTGCTAAACATAGATGCACACTTATACACAATGAATTATTAAGGATAACAGTGAGCTTTTATATCAGCTTTTATATTAGCTTTTATGTCAGTCTTTATTGATTCATTCAAAACATCTATTGAACACTTCTTATGTGCCAAGTTCTGGCTGCCAGTGATCTATGCAGATCCTGTCTTTTCCGCTTCCTATTCTCACTAGCAAGCAGTTAAAGTCCATGTGATGGGGACTTTGAGACAGGAAGTCCAGTGGGCCATGAGTACATGCAGGAGAAGAACCTAGCCTGACTTGGGGGTTGTTAGAGACGGCATCCCAGCACAGTGATAGCTGAGCTGGAACCCACAGGATGTGCAGGAATGTGCTGAGTGAAGGGGACAGGGCAGCTTGGGTAATGGGTCATGTCCTAATTGAGGAAATGAAAGGAATGTAGTCATCTCATGAATCTAAAATATGGCAGGGGGAGAGCTGAGAGAACAAACTAGAGAGTTAAGATTGGACAAATAATCATGTTCAAAAATACACATTGCAGTAAGAAATCGATGAGAGATGAAGTTGGAAGACATGCGGAAGCTAAGCATGTTAGGCCATACACACCAGCAATTTCATAGTAAGGAGCTGGAAAATCATTGAGGGTTTTAAAATATGGACCAGACTTGCTGACATTCGATATTGTGTTTTTGAGTAGAATTGATTGTAATGGTGCAAGGGTGGAATCCAGAAGACTAGCTAGGAGACTGCCTGCAGGAGTGCCCATGAGAGTGTTACAGGCTTGAATTAGGAAGGTAGAAGGAGAGATGGAGGGAAGGGGACAGATTTTAAATGTGATGGAGAACTTGATGTAGTGGATGTGGAAGGTGGGAGAAAGACATGAAACAAGTTTGGATGAAAGATTTCATCTCAAGATAAAGGTAGCAGTTTTTGTAAAACACATAGAAGAAACCAAAAGAAAAGATGGTCCAGAAAGAGAGTATGAACTGGGAAAAGCAGATGGACCAAGACAGATGACTCAGAGACACACTGAGAAAGTAAAGCCTGCAGAAGGACAATCAGAGTAATATGGTATCACAGAAACCGAGGGATGAGCTATCAAAAAGCAAAGACTAGTCAGTTGAGTGTGAAGGGCTGGGAAGAGATGAATGGAACAAAGGATGGGGGCACCTAGGTGGCTCAGTTGGTTAAGCATCCTACTCTTGATTTCAGCTCAGGTCATGATCTCAGGGTTGTGAGATTGAGCCCCACTGTGCTGGGCATGAAGCCAGCTTCAGATTCTCTCTCTCCCTTTGCCCCTCCCCTCACCCCTCTGCCCGCTCCACGCACATGAGCGCACTCTCTCTCTCAATAAATAAATAAATAAATAAATAAAAGAGAGAGAGAGAGAACAAAGACTGAAAAATAAACAGTAGATTTGCTAACAAGAAGGTCATCAAGAGCCTTGGTGAGAGGGGTTTGGGCAGAACAGGGA
Source organism: Ailuropoda melanoleuca (assembly GCF_002007445.2). NCBI lineage: Eukaryota > Metazoa > Chordata > Mammalia > Carnivora > Ursidae > Ailuropoda > Ailuropoda melanoleuca. Next base: position 108,886,961 of record NC_048225.1, read on the forward strand.
GAGCAGAAGTAAGAGGAAAGAAAACAAGAGGAAATGGGGAAATGTAGGACAAACATAGGGCTACTTGCACTTTCTTTCTCTCCTTTTCCCTCCCTCCATCCCTGCCTTCTTCATTCCCTGTTTCCCTTCCTTCCTTCCCTTCTGAAGCTGTGGACCAAACAGTATAACAGAGACAGAGAGGCAGGACTATGCTGTCAGGCCATTCTGGCCTGCAAATCTCCAAGAGTCTGGTTCAAAAAGTCTGTAGTGCGAGTGACATGCCCTGAGATTTGCAAGTGGTGTCCATGGAAAGAAGTTGTAGACATAGGAAAAAGGAGGAAAATCAAGATTTTCAGGTTTCTGGAAAAAAATTTAAAAAGAACTAGAATTCAGACTGTGGCAGATAGAACATTGGAGAAGTGGAAGTAAAAGAAGAAATTGCTGTTTTCTTATAATTGGAATAGGTGTAGAACTAAATATATTTGTAAGTTTGGGGATAAGAATTTATGGGTGTTGTGGTCTGATGGACTTCATTTTCTGTGTGGGTCTCTCCCTTAAGGAAGAGCAAGGGGCAAGGTAGCTAAGTATATCTACAGGAAAAAAAAAAAAACAGGACTCTTGTGATTGCAAATTTAGATTCAAACGAATTTAAGCAAAAGAGAGAGTTGATTATAAGGATTACTGTGTGTACAGTTAGAGTCTGGATGGCCTTAAATGTTGAGCTCTATTCTGTTGTAGTAACAATTCACTGAGGTCTTTAAAGATAAATCTGACCAAAGATGATTAACACTGAAATAATTGAGGCTAAGAAATCTCTTACATTGACTGGCTGTTCATAACTGATCCTGCACATAATTGGACCCTGTATTAAATTTAAAAGGTTCTTTATCTCTGTAATCACCTCTAAGATGCAGATTACCCAATGGCCCCCTGCTTCTCTTCTAAGTAGGAGGCTGGTAAAGAAGTTCCTTCCGTCATATATCAGTACAATTAGTCATCCCTGTCCTCCCCTGGGCCTTGACTTCTCCCCTCTCTACTATATCTAACACTAGTTTTTATATGTCATGTCTGCTAACTTGATGTATTAGAGCTATGTGCACACTTTAGTGATTTCTGTAACCAAAATTCATGTCTATTTACAAGTTGTCATATATTTTTAAGAACTTTGTTTGGCAAAGGTAGAAGAGGCTTAGTATGTAACACCCACGGAGGTCAGAAGCATCACAAAAGTAAAGTAGGGGCGCCTGGGTGGCGCAGTTGTTGAGCGTCTGCCTTCGGCTCAGGCCGTAATCCCGGCGTTCTGGGATCGAGCCCCACATCAGGCTTCTCTGCTAAGAGCCTGCTTCTTCCTCTCCCACTCCCCCTGCTTGTGTTCCCTCTCTCGCTGGCTGTCTCTCTCTGTCAAAATAAATAAATAAAATCTTAAAAAAAAAAGTAAAGTAATTTCCAGATGCACTAAGAGTTTAGGGGGTTCCCACAGCTCTTGACAGGTGATCGAGTATATTAAAATAATTTTAGGCTCTGAAGCCAAACGAACATGGGCGTGAGTTCAGGGTCTTATTAGCTGTGTAACCTTGGGCATAGTAAGTAAACTCTTAGATTCCCTTGTCTCTAAAATGGAATTGTAAAGATTAGAAAAATGCTTGTACGCAAAAACTTTCTGTTCCAGTTAATCTGATCTTCTTTGAGCTTCTTGCACTCTGTCGCTCAGGAAATATTTCCTAAACTCTCTTGTATGTACAGGAAACACACATTCTGCCAGACTGCATTCCTTCCTCTTTTTAAATTTCAACTCAGACCTCATAAATCTTCCAATTAACCTTATCCATTCTTCGGTGTGTTAGCACACTCTCTTGCAATCTTCCTTTTCTTTTGTACCATGTTTCTGTATTTCTGTTGTTCATACATTATATTAGTAGCTGGGGTTCCAGCTTTAGAAGTCACCGGGTCTCCTATAGCAGATCAGACACTTTTGGGTAAGTGTATCATATTGAAGGGACAAGGCTGCCAGGAAGGGTATGTTTGGCCAGAAGAGCTCTGAGAGGACAGCACAGCCAGAGCTACCCCTTACAATTATGCAGGTTGTGTCCTCTATGGACACACCTGGTCTGGAGGAGAGAAGAGATTTAGATCCACCTACAGTCCCCTTGCCAAGCTATGGGCCTCCAAGTGGGGTTTCATCAATGTAGTGAAAAGGCTATCTTTTAAAATTCCAGCAAAGGCTCTGTATAGATCAGTAGTAGCCCTGTGTTCAGCTACATGACTGATTTAGAGGGAGGTTCTCTGGCCCATGTGGCTCATTAGTTGGGTGACATTGGAAAAGAGGGTAATATAAATATAAATGTATTAAAATAATGTTATCGGTATTTCTGACGTCTGTAATACTAATAGACTATAAATTCTCTGAAGTGATATGTTCAAAGGCTATTTGATATCGTGTGTAAGTAGTTGTTTATATATTGTATAGTATTCTAAGTCGAACATTCACAAATTGATTAAATTATAGAATACTAATAGATTATAATGACATAAGAGCATCCACAATGAAATAAAGTATTTAGTGATAGAATTATGTAAAAGATGTATTATGCATAAAATAGATCACAAAGCAGTCTTGTTTTACAAAGGTCTTTGGTTTTCTAATCCATTAAGAAATGGAATTTTTTGAGGGACTGTCCCAGTGCCAGAGTTCTGATCCATGTCCCTGCCCACCCACTGGAGCCCTATTGTCCATCTTCTAAGCTTTCATAAACTGAATGTCCACTGCACCTCCTTCTTCTGATTACTGCTGGATTCACTATTACTATTCACCACTCCTTTGCTAAAATCCCATAGAATACTCTCCATGTCCTCATAATGCCTTCTACATTGAAACCAAGAGATAAATTCACAAATATTTAACTCAGCTTCTGATAATAAAACATATTGGCCCCCTTGAGCTTATTACTTCGCCTAGCCAAAACACTGCTTAAAATTATAGTTAAGGCTTAAACATTAAGGAAAAAAAAGGAGATTAAACAGGAGACAAAACCCAACAAAATCTTTTAAACTAATTTTGGAAGATGGAAAGTAGATGAAGGAATAGAAATTAAAATTCTCATACCTCTAAAATGAGAAGAGAAAAGGTAGCCTTTGGAATGTTGTATGGCAAAATGAAGAAAATAAAATTCAGTCTGAGGACAAGGAATTTCCAAAAATAACTAGTGGTTTGAAAAGAAACATTCGCTATCTTGCATTCAATAGTATATATCATTAAGTAATAGGTCTGTATCTAAATACCAAAATTTAGAGTGGAGGAGTGAAACCTTTTCACATTTATAATTGAGAACTTTTAGGAAATATTTTTGGTAATTCCAAAAAAAGTAAATTAATAAATTTACTTGGAATTAGAGCATATGTGGTCATTTACTGGTAAAAATAAAAATTAACCTAAAATAGTCCATAGAATTAAAATTCCGTTTTGACAAAAAGAGAGTTCTCTGTGAAAGAATGACTTAAACGGATATGATATAGAATTGATTTAAATTGAAGAAACTCACCAAGTTTCAAATCAATAGTAATCATTTTTTCTCATGTTAGTGGTATGATTATGGAAAAATTCCATTGACCTAAAAAGAAAATAATAACAAAACCAAAAAGATTATTGTGTACTTCCCAGAGATTTGGCAAAATATTTCTATAAATGCCTTGTCTTATATTTTAAGTAAATAATTTTTTCACTTTGTAAGTGCTAGATTATGGTTATCTTTATTTTTGATTTAACTTCATAGATGGATATTGTAAAAATTCCTATGCTTTTTATTTGTATTTTCCATTGGTTCTTTAAATATTTTTTGTTTACCTTATGTTAACATTATGCATTAATTTGCCTGTCTTTTAAATTTTTCCATATCCCTTTGGTAAAACTAGTGTGCACTTTTATACTCTAAGAGTATTTAAAACACAAAAAATGATTTTGCTTCCAATGTTTTCTCTTGATTATTCTAAAGAAAGCATACATATCATCTATATAGTCTAATTCTTAGTGTGGTTATAAATGCTTTAGTGACGAATTGAGTTTGATATATGTTGTGCCAGAATAGATCCAAGTTTTCTCTAACATTTAAATGAAATCTTTCTCAAAGTAATATGAAAATAAATGAATTTTCTTCAATTTTACCTTCCCACATATTTAAATGTTTTTATTATCCTGACAGCTGATAAATTCATTCTGTTTAATACAATATCTGCATTTAAATGTGTTTCTTATGACATAGAATGTCACATAAAATTCAGAAAAACCTAGAGCAATTTACATTTTAGTGAGGTTTTGTTTGCCTTAGCACATAAAATTCTTGCCTATTAAAAAGGAAGTAATTTGTGTGTAGTTGTGCTTAGGCATAACATTAAGGGATGAAGAAATTCCTTAAAATCAAAATTAACAATGCTTCGTGTGAATCTTGCAACAATCCATACATGGAATCAGTACAGCTAATCAAATGATGGAACTAATTATTTGAAGTTGTATGATTTTGAAGCAAAAAATTCTGAGATTTTATAATATATCCTTATCTAAACATATACATCCATGTTCCCACACACAAAAACCACATAAAATGAAAGACCATATTCTAAATCTGTAATATTTCCTTTACTGCGCAATTTAGAAGCTTCATTTATACATGTATGAGTGTAAGTATTCCTTAAGTATAGAAAACCTAGGCCAGGCAAGTATTTTTTAATTATAGAAAGCCTAGGCCAGGCAAACATGTGTTTAGTAGTTTGTTTTCTTAGAAGAAATCTAATACTTCTAGCAGTCCTGCTGTTAAAGTAAACCTCCACTCGTTATTTATATCAAGCCAACATCATTGTATTCATCAACTATTTTATGGAATCTCATACTTACAAATATATTCTGTAGAACGGTCCACCATGCTAAATTTTATTTTCTATCTGTATGATCCTTTTGAAATCCGGTTCTGAAACTCCATGAGACACCCAGCATTCTGTTTTTCCTGGCATAAAATAACTTTACTGTCTCTATAATTACCTTTGATGGCACTCTGCCCTCTCTATGAATGTTCTGTTTTTACACATGTATCTATGCAAAGAGAGGTTTTGTTGAATATGGAAAGTAGTGCTGTGGGACTCGAATGCATTGCTAATAAAGAGGTTTTATCTAACATTATCAGCCCATCTGAAGTGATCAGATGATTGGAAGCAGTAGTTCTATGAAATTTTCGATGTAATATTCAAAATTTTTTCTAAAATAATCAATTTTTCTGGTTTCAGAAAATTTTTCTAGTTTAGCTTAAAGTAAAATCTGCCTATTAAAAACAGAGAACTGAATATCAATAAGTAAGCTAAGCCTGCAAGTACTTATTATTAAATTATCAAGAACTATTAAAATCAATCTGTTTAGAATAGTCAAATTACTAAGGTCTTGTAATAACTGAAGGGGCTAAAAAGGGCTCTTTTCTAGTTAAACCTTTCTAGTTCCTTCAGCTGGTCCTCATAAGGGTGATTTCTGGACTCACCATTTTTCTTCAGTTAAGATACCTATTAAAATCTGAACAGAACACAGAGCTCCAGGTGAGGATTAATGAACACAGAGTGTGGTGAGATTGTTAATACCCTTGTCTTATGTCTAATCTAACCGTGTGTGTGTGCGTGTGTGTGTGTGTGTGTGTGTGTGTGTGAGAGAGAGAGAGAGAGAGAGAGAGAGAGACAGAGACAGAGACAGAGACGGAGAAAGAGAAACAGAAGGGTGGGGCTTGAGGAATGCTAGACTAAAAGAGCAGGAGAGGAGATCAGAATAAGGTTGGTGGAGTATTTCTGAAAGTATTTAGGAGCCTAATGAGGCAGAAGATTATTTTTACTTATATTTCATGATCTTGAGGTCCAAACCTAGAGAAATTGAATCTATCAAATCTAGAGGGTAAGTTTGGGACTAGAAAAGGCAAACTTCAGAAAGTCAGAAGCCAACTAGATGTAGCAATAATGAAGGAAATAAAGGGCGAGGTTTGGATTATTTGTGAAGGATGCAGGTTGGTTGTTTGCTGATAACACTCATTTTCATTGGTTTCTAGTTCTCCAATTCCTTCCCTACCTCGGGACATTTGGGAGTCTTTCCGGGCATTGTGCCTGAAATTCAGGAATGTTTCCTCTTTCTCTTGGTTTGGGTGCAATGAGCCAGTGGGAAGATTCTGAAAGTAACACCCTGTGAGAGTGCCAGAGGAAAGCTTGCTGAACAGAATAAAACATGAACATCTTCTTACAGAGTGAAAGTTGGGTATGAACAGGGCTGACTGAGGAGCAGAAATGGTAGTAACAGAACAGAATAGTAACAGAACAGTAACAGAGTAACAGAATGGCTAGGTAAAAGGCAGTCCTGGAAAAATTCCAGAACAGGATGCTTGTGGCAGATATCGAAGCATTTTTAGTTTCCCTGGAAAAAGATAGGCAAGGAATTAATAGGGTCAGAGCACTGTAATCCTCTGTACATAGGTGGACCCGACAGATTCAGAGATGTCAGGTAAGAGCAGGTAGCAGCATCATTGAGCTTTCACCGGTGCAGCATGGCAAAGCCCTTTTCTTTAAAAGGGGGTCTTTGATGAACTGTGATGAACTGTGATTTATTTACTCCTGTGTGCTTTTACGCTATTTCTGTTTCAGCCCAACTAAAACCGAAGTTCAAATGTGCATAAAGAATATTTACTATTTTTGTCTTGTTAAAATCAAAATGAACTTTTTTAGGCAATCTTCTTTTTTTTTTTTATTATGTTCAATTAGCCAACACATAATACATCATAAGCTCTTTATTTTATTTATTTGTGAGAGAGAGAGAGAGAGGGAAGGGGCAGAGGGAGAAGCAGAGTCCCCACTGAGCAAGGAGCCCAAAGAGGGGCTTGATCCCAGGACCTGGGTTCATGACCTGAGATGAAGGCAGACGCTTAACCTACTGAGCCACCCAGGCACCCCTCAAAATGAACTTTTTTACACGAATAGAAGAATGAAATGTTAGAAATTGGTTAGTGGTGGTGGTGGCAGTTTAAGAAATAAGCTATTTACAGTGCATCTTATTAAGTTATATAGTTGTTGCCATTTGTTCACAGTACCCTATGAACTTTTTAATATGGTCTATATATTTTAATATATAGTACTTAAAATATATAATTAATATATAACACTTCAATGTCATAAGAAAATATTTAATCTATAGAGTTAATATATAATACTTTAAAATATAGTCTAGAAGCAAAATAAACCACTGGTGAATTCACTCATAGACACTGGTGAGTTCTTCAGTGAAATGTATCCAATAGGCAGCAGTTTGTGCCAATGTTTTCATTCCCACATAGGAGAGATTTTCTAATGTGTCCATAAGTATAATCACTTGCATGAGACCAATAGTTACTATATTAACTGTGGAATTGTTACTACATTAACTGCTATGGAGAGTTTTCTATTTCGATGGAGGTACAAACTTTATAGATTTCTTTTCTCCCCACTTGCAGAAGTGTATTTCTTTTCAAACCAGATTTTATAACGATATTCAGCAACTATTTCTGGCTATGCACGTCTGATACTTAGTGATCTAATTCAGAATATATTTTTGTATCCTTTGAATAAACTGAAAATTAGTTAGATAACAAATTATGAAAACATTTACTATGGTACTTAAGATTTAGGGGCGCCTGGGTAGCGCAGTCGTTAAGCGTCTGCCTTCAGCTCAGGGCGTGATCCCGGCGTTCGTGGATCGAGTCCCACATCGGGCTCCTCTACTGGGAGCTTGCTTCTTCCTCTCCCACTCCCCTGCTGTGTTCCCTCTCTCGCTGGCTATCACTCTGTCAAATAAACAAGTAAAATCTAAAAAAAAAAAAAAAAGATTTAAGTCCTGTAAGAAAATGCTAGTTCCTGCTTACTAATTTAAGAAGAGAAAACACAAAGAAAGATATACTAGAACAATATGTTGAAGGCCATATGTGATGTGAATATGTCAGATATTGTCTCCTTAGTCTTTACCAGAAGGTTTTTAAAAAGCAATTATTTTAGCTCTACATTCCTTAAAGAATGTTTAAAAAAATTTTGCTTTTATTTACAATGATACAGAGTTTTTAATAGAAACTTAAGAAACATTTGAGTTTTGTAGAGTGTTGATTTGTAGATAGTACCCTGCTCTAGGAAACCACTCAATGTACTAGTTTTGTATTTTTTGGTTTTTCTTTTTAAACCAGACTCTTCATTTTATCACCAAATAAGAGATCTCACCATTCTCCTGGAGTGAGCAGATATGCGTGATCTGTCTCTTATGAGGGCCCCCTTGCCTTTCCCAGCTCCTGAGACAGTCATCTCTGTGGATTTTCCCATGCTCCGCCTCCATCCTTTGTGTCAGGATGACGGAAGTCTGCTCCTGCTTTTCCTGAACTCTGGACCTGCCTCCCTCTTAGCCTTTCTACTCTGTCCCTTTGGCCTGTATTTCCTTCCCATGTTATATCTTTGCAGAGCAATCTCTGTCCTTTAGCCTCAATGTCCGTATCTTAGAGTGTGGTCGAACATTCTACAACTCAGACTTGACTCCGTCCCTCCTATTGTCTTCTCTGGCATGCTGCCAACTAGAAACAATTTAACTTTGGCTTTTGCCTTGTATAAACCAGAAACACAGTGACAATATAAATTAGAAACAGATTACTGAGCACCCCACACTGTTGCCAGCACAAAAATGTACTTAAATGGGATTTAAAACAAGCTACTAATTTTGTCTGCATTTATTCAGATGACTTACTCTAAAGATGCCTTTATTGCCATTGTGGTTCCTCCAGTCTATAAAGTCCACTCACTAATTCCCAGTCATTATAGCTTCCACTTGATGGTGTCTCTAAATCCATTCTCTTGACTTTCCCAGGAAATTCAGTAATGCTTTCAAGGTTTCTGATCTCCAATTTGTAATTGAAAAGGAACAGCAGCCCTACTTAGTGTCCATTTTCTCCTGAGCACTTAGAGGTTGGTCTTTTTCTGTCTTAACCAACTAGATTCCAGGGGAATAGTTAGAATCTCATTGTCCACCCCCGTCCCCCATCCTCGGAAGTGTATTTAAGGCAACATTAGCAACTAGAAAAGCGATGTGCTTTTCCTGGAAAAAAGAAGACAGTTTAAGTTGTTTAACTTGAACTGGGATGTGTCTTTTAGTTTTATTGTACATTCGTGTTGTTTATCTGTGGAACCCTCTGAGAATAAGATTGAAGGTACATTCCTTTGAAGAAGATGTGCGTTGGCTTTGTCAGGCAACCCAGGCACTTCCGACCCCAGACTGCTCTGTTATTTTCTTGGCTTGTTGGCATGGGGAAAGGGTGGGTGGGGGGTGTGGTTTCCTGGAACACATAGATAGGATAAATTTAAATTATAAATCCAGGAGAGCGCATAATACCCTGGTATTATGCTGAATCCAAGTTTCCTTATTATCAGTCTTTGCAGGTAATTGTGTTTTCCCATCTATTCTGTTACTGAAGATGTAGCTCTTTGAGGATCCGGCTCATCTTGCTACCTGGTACAGCCCAAGATCTTCTTTTCTGACTTGCAAAGGACTCTTAAGAGCCAGCCCTCCAGGTAACTGAGATTAGCAAATGCTGAGCTCTGCTATATGCTAAATCCTCTGGTTTGGGATTCCCTTTGTTCTTCCTTGGGGATTTTCTTTACTTTTTTGCAAGTTTAAGTATACATTTAAGTTAGAGGTGGTGGTATTTGTTATGTATTTTTTCCTAGCATTTCTAGGTTTCTAGTAGTGGAAGATATTTCAAGATATATCTCATCTACCATAATCCATGTTTTATTTTATATGAAATAATGTGATATGTTCATTTTTAATAAGACCAAATGTAAGGAAGTATCAAGGAAACTGGAACTTCAGTATTTCTTTGTTATCACACATGGAAAGCACCATTATTTCCTTCTTTAAGGCACCATATATGCCTTAAACATACTGGGGCTACTGGTATGTGGTTGCAAAGCTGAGGTCTGTCTGGTTTCTCATCGCCGAAACAATTCACTGCCCTTATTCTTTACGTGAGCCTGTTACTTTCTGCAAGTTATCTGAATTTCCTGCCATGGAAGGGCAGAACGAACACACCTGTGTCATGGCAATGTTTCCTGTTTTGTTTTTTTCACAGAAGTTAAAATGGCTCTGCTGCAGATCACTATTTAAAAACTTGTTGACAATCTTGAAACGAATCTGTCCCCAGGGCAATGGTGATGTACCGCCCCATCGTGATGTAGGTCAATTTGATATCCAGGGCCTCAGGGAACTGAATGGCTAGGTAGTGGCTCAGATGCAAGCAGTTTAAGAAAAGGTCTTTCCATCAGCTGGGAGGTGGTGGTACAAGAAAGGATAGAGAACTCAGGGCTGACTTTTCCCTTCTCTCTTTACTAAGGGAATCTCCTATTTTTCTCAGACATGCTTCAACTGCATATGTGAACAGAGCACTGAGACTGGTATAGTAGATGCTCAATAAATATTTAAACAATTAATGAATATATCCTCTTTCTAACAAGATTCATCCAAAATAAAAACTACCCTTAATGTTCCTTTAACCAATTTTCATTAATATAAATATTGTGGAAGGGAGTTTAGGAAGAAGGAGCATATTGTATAAATTTTCCCACATAGCAAATCTTCCTTAGAGATAGTCAGTCCTGTGTCTCTCCTGTAACCTTGTTATAACCCACAATTAGTGTAGTAGTTAATGAGATACACCTGGAAATGCCAAGCTTTGTAAGTATAATTTGCTGAAATACGTATTTTTATGAAGCATGCAAATTTCAACAATGGAGTCCTTGTATTTCTATCAAATAAGGAACTAGAATAAAACAAAGCAAATGTTTGTCTTTAGGATCTGAGAATAACATAATAAAACTATACCTTAGAACCTTTGGAAGGTCATGATATGCAAATAAGATTAGTTAAAACACGTTAAATTTTAGGAAAGGCAAAGAATTAAAAAAAACACATGATCCCAGAGCTTTAGAAATCCACTTTCATATGCTTTCCACCATAAAAAAAAAATTCATTTTCCCCTAAAGTTTGAGTACCTGGTGGCTGCCTTAATAACTATAAAACTAGCCCATCAAATAATTTTTTTCAGATATTGAAAGTATATCTTTAAACATTTTTACATAGATGAAGAGTAATTTGGCTCAAAGCAAATTATAAAGGAAAATGAAAGTAATTGCCATGATGAAAGTTGTAATTTTGGGGGCTTAGAATCATGTAAGGCATCTTGAATGCAGGACATCAGACCAATAGAAATTACCTGAGTGATTTTTATAGATGAAGCCAAGGAAGGGGGTAGAATGGGAAGCAGAAGGGGGACCAAGACGCAAGAAATAGGACTTTATTTTGAAAAAGAAACATTTCTGGGCAGTAATTACAAACATTTGTTTTTTCCCAAACACATTTTCTTTTCCCTTTTTTAAAGATATTATTTATTTATTTGAGAGAGGAGAGAGAGAGCTCAAGCAGGGGGTGGGGCAGTAGGTGAGGGACAAGCAGACTCCCTGCTGAGTGTGGAGCCTGATGTGGGGCTCGATCCCAGGACCTGGGGATCATGACCCGAGCCAAAGTTGGACGCTTGACCAATTGAGCCATGCAGGCGCCCCCTAAACACATTTTCAAACATGACAGAAAATAATATTTAAAAAACCATGAAACTTGTTTAAGTCTATTGAAAAATTTCAAATATAGCAATTTAGGGAAAATGGCATTTTGAGAGGGTTTTTTTTTTTCTATGTTGGTGGGCATTTATCCCATCTTATTGCTTTTCTTCTAAAAATTTTTTTTTGTTATTTATCTGAGAGAAAGAGCAGAAGGAGAAAGAGAACACACAAACGATGTGGGGTGGGGGAGAGGGAGAAGCAGACTCCCCACCCAGCCCGACGCGGGGCTGGATCCCAGGACCCTGGGATCACGACTTAAGCCAAAGGCAGACGCTTAACTGATGGAGCTACCCAGGTGCTCCCATCTTACTGCTTTTCTAAGTGAGTAGGCAGAAGTTAAGTAGAAGTGTGCAATTTACATCAGTTGGTTGTTTTTTTAATACCTTGGCTGAACAGCTTTGTGAGAGACTTTTACAATAAGGGAAGTATTTCTATATTTAAATCTTGATGGTCTCTGTAAGAAGTTGAAAAGCTCATATCAGAGACACGCTTCTCCAAACCCATTTTAAAGTAGTTCTATCAGAGAAATTTAAAGTTTAAAGGAATTTTAGAGATAATCTAGTTTAAATTTTTCATTTTATTAAACATTTTTTTTCCATTTTACTGACAAAGACTCTGATCTCTTATGCATTGCCCCCAAATCACACAGCTAGTTGTGATATAGCTGAGGCTAAAACCCTGGCCCATAAATTTTGTTCTTTTTTTACTATAAGGTCTCTGATTCCCTTTCTGATTTACTTCTGGTTTGAAACTGAAGGATTATGTCTATCTTACAGTCTCATTTCAAATTATGTAACAGCTGAGAGATTTTAGGCACATGTGTCTATGTATCTATGCAATTTTCCTTTCTTTACCAGAAGGACATGTGACACAGATGCTGTAGTTACACAATTCTGCCCCATTCTTGCTACATTATGTTAATTGTAATTAATTAATTTCATATTGAGAAGTTGATCTTGCCACTTGATTGTTATTTCATCATTTCTTTTGAGTTGAATAAATGTAACTTATCTGTCTCAAGTGATGTAGTTTGGGCATCATTCTCTAAAGAAACAGAGTATATGCTGCCTGCCTCCAGAAAATGATAAAATATCTGACAGAAAAATATAGAGTGAGGAATAATTATTCATACCGAGAAAAGTGATTTATTTTACAAAAGAATTCCATAAGGATTCCTTTAGTGAATCCCTCTGGTTTGAATTTCTGAAATTCAGATGATGCCCAGTATTTCCAGAACATAACATAGAGCAACATGTCTTTGAATTTTGATGATAAATGAAAAACACTCAAACTTTTCTAAATAATTCTAGCAGTTCAAAATGCTGGTTATATCTGATAATGCAAACGATAATATACTTACTAATATATTTCTTATTATCTTATTTTTACTTTCTGCCAAGACCCAGGGTTGTTTGGTAGGATGAATGATCCTATCTGCAGATTGGAAATGGATCTAAATTGCTAAATTGCAATGCCTAGAAATACCCCAGAGAACCAAACATGCCTGAGAAAAGAGGGTCAAAAAAAGTATTATGAAACACTGGTAATTAAGGAATATTCCATTTAGGTCTGTTTTAAGTCAAGCAGCATTCCAAAGGGACCGTGTGGCTTTATTTTTAGGCTGCAGTTTATTGATTCGGGCTGTGGCCTCTGCTAATTAATTGGCAAAGCTGCTTTCAGCCTACAGATGTTTTACTGGCTTTAGATAATGAGAAATTAAATGTTTTGTCTGTCATCCTGGAGAAAAGACACCATTACTCTGCCGAGGAAACTCTCCAGATTCAAGCCCTGATCCTAGGTGGACCATATACAAGGTTACTGACAGATAACTGAGGTTCAAACTGTCCACATACTGGGTTTCCTTTGGCCAATTAGTGATGGATAAATCAATAAAAATGCAGCCAGGATTTTGGAAGCCATTTTTGAAATGGAAGCATGAGGATGATTTTCCAGATAACACTGTTCATTGAGTGAAGTCTCCCTGAGGGGTTGCGAGGGGAGAATAGCAAATGTCAATGGTGTACAAGATAAACTTGTGGACCTGAGGGATTGGCAAAAAAAAAAAAAAAAAAAAGCCCTTGAGGTTGCTGGGGGGAGAGAGGAAATAGTTCAGGGTTGATGAAGATGCCAGAGTGTTCATCTGTAGAGATATTTAGAACTCAAGAGGTGACGCAGGGGGTCAGGGGCAGCTCCATGTGCATGTGACATGGCCCACAGTTACCGGGGCCCAGAGCTTGCTTAAATGCTCTGTTCCTAATTTCTTTTTTAACAAAGAGTCTTTCATTTTCATTTTGCACTGGGCCCCACAAATTATTTAGCTGGTCTTGCTATAAAGGCACATAGATGGCTGGGGATAAATATCAGAGGCAGATTTTGGGTAAATTTCAATTTGGGCTATGGAAAATTCTATTTTCTAGAATGGGGTTTAGAGGGAAGGCATTTAAATAATCCTCCTACCATTATGACTGGATAAGCATCTGGAGGGCATTTGACCATGGAGTTGCTGAGAATGGAGAGGTGATGCTTCAGGTGGAGTAAAGGCGGGAGTGGTAAGGTGGGATGGGGGAGGCACAGAGCCAGGGCTGGGGTTCTGGGTATTGGGGGGAGAAGCACAGCAGTGGCTGATAGGTGAGAGATCCATAACAGGGGACGTCACAGTTGCCCTAATCAGGAGGCCTTATGAGTCCATAGAATTTGGAGAGTTACATGGCCTTGACTCACTTGGTGCTCAAGGGAAAGTCACTTGACTTTCTGTGTTTCACATTCCTTATCAGTAGGATGGCTTTTCATACTAGCTGCCCTCCAACAACTAACAGTTTTAATGTGATAGGATCTGTCAAGTGCTCCAAGCTCCTAAGAGATAGGCTCTTTATCAATCAGCGCAGCCACTTGTTCCTTTAACAGAAATAAATTCGGGGTCTAGTAGAGTTGCCTGGGAGGATGTGGTTCTGGTTCAAAGAAGTTTAGTAATTCAATTGTTCTAGTTAGCAGTTCTCTAGGGAGATATCTTTTTTTTTTTAAAGATTTATTTATTTGAGAGAGGGGCTGGGGAAAGAGGGGGGAGGGGCAGAGAGAGAGGAAGAGAGAAACATAAGTAGACTCTGTGCTGAGCACAGAGCCCAAAGCAGGGCTCCATCTCACAACCCTGAGATCATGACCTGCGCTGAAACCAGGAGTCAGACACTTTAACCGACTGTACCACCAAGGCACTCTAGGGAGATATCTTATAGGTAATAACCACCCACCTCCCCACAAACACCTCCAGTATATTATCTGCTTGTATATATTTCCACATAAAGTTAAGTATGGGGTCAGACCCAAGACATTAGGTCTCTCAGATATTGTAGGTGGGCCTTGCTTAATCTGGAAGATCTATTAAAATGATAGTCTGTGAGCTCTCAGGGGCATTAAGAAACAATTTAGGTTGACTCCTTGAATTTTCAGACAACAAATTTGAAAGAGAAAGGGGTATGAATGGCTCAGGTCTCACAGCTAAGTGTGCAGATCTCTAGTGACTAGAGGTAGTAGCTTCTGGTTCAGGGCTTTCCCCTTATACCACATATGTCTTGCAGGCAGTTAGGTCTATTATTGGTATATTTGAGGAGTTCTGTTGCATTCTGTGTTTACAGATGTTCCAAGGTTATTATGGAGTGTTTAGCCATCAGGGTAATACCACTACTACTAAATACGATTTATATAGGTCCTGCAATAGGCATAGTGAGCTCAGAACTTCCCCCCAATCCTTTTAACAACCTTAAGAGGTAGAGCTTACTATCTTCACTTATCAGAAGAGGAAATCAAAGCTCAGTATCTCATGGCTCTTAATTAGATCGATTTCAGGACTTCATCAACCTTCCAGCAGTTTTCAGCAGCTGATTGTCTCAGAGGAAACTCCAGTGCATTTAGTGGGAGATCTTCCGTTCTATACCTCCCTGCTGAGCAAGAACCACTAATTACAAGGATGTTTGTTTATCTTACAGTATTTAGTCTTTTGTTACATGTGTTAATTCATGATGTTTCATTTCACTGTTTTTTCCAGTTGATGACATAGAAGCTTAAGTTATTCTTCATGATCCAATCTCCAAGTTGGAGAGCTTACTCACCTTTACAGAGAATCCAGGTGAGAGAAGTGGGGGTGAATAAGAGCTCTGAGCATGCCACTTTAGGGAAATATAATGGTGACCAAGACATTTAGAATTAGGCTACAGATCAGAACATGCACTTGTGCCCCTCTGCTGGTGCAGAGAAGAGCGGACAGAGTTAAGAAGAGGGTAGTAGATGCCAGTCTGGAAAAGGAGATGTAGAGGGGGGTGTGCCCTCCCTCCTGCAGCCCTTTGTCAGCCCTGTTCAGAGGCAGAGAATACAGCCCCTGGAAATCAACTCAAGGCCCCTCTGTCCCAGCTGTCATTTGCGTCAAACAGCGAAGCCGCTAGACTTCATTTACCTAAACTCGTGTTGTTTCTTCCTCAGAACATTCTTGGTCAGGTAGCATTGCTGTAAGTACAGTGAAGTGTAAAATAGCCAAACAGGTTCCTCTTTGACAAGTGGAGTGCAAGTTTCTCATCACTCCCCAGGGGCCACTTATAATGAGAAATTGGTCTTGTGAGCTTTGAAACTTTTCCATCCACCACCCTGTATGTCTTTCATTATTTTGCCTTTTAAAATTAGCATGCTATTTTAGGAAATGAAGAAAGGTTTTAGAAGTGTAACAAGGGCATCTGCTTTGCAGAGTCCCTGTCTCTTCACATTGAGTTTTAAGTTATTACCCAAGATAGGAAAATATGCAAATGGAAGACGTGTATATTGACTACGCTTTTGTCTTGAGGCTCTTCTATAAATCTAAAGGGTGGATATTTTGTGTGTAGATTTGATTCCTGTTTCTCCATGAGACTGTGCTCATGGACCCTAGAATGTGGCATGCCCTAAAGGCATGATGATTCTCTGATGTGGTCATATGGTCCCTGGCACCTTAGTCTTAGCCCCAGCACTGGACTATTGAATAGATTTTATTGTTAATAATGACTATACTTTGTAGGTACTGAGTTTCCACTAAGATTTGAAGGTGTCAGAAGAGTGAAAAAAAGTCTTTTATGATTCCATAGGTGTCCCTTATTTGGGCCCTAAAAACACTCTGTACTTGCTTCCGCATTACTGGGCTTGTCACAGGTGCTACATTTGCATGTTCCAGTGTCTGTCTCCCTCTGGACTCTGAGCTCTGGGAGAGTAGGGCCTATGCCAGTCTTATTCATTATTGGGTCCTCAGAACAAATTAATGCATGGCCCTCAGCTGGCACTCAATAGGTATTTGTTTAATTGAATTGGTACCTTTAATTCAGTATTTTTTAGTACCTTTATTATGCCAGGCATGGTAAAGAGTTCCTTAAACACCTATAATCCTCACAGTAACCACATGAGAGTGTTATTTTGGTTTTCCTATTACAGAGAAATAATCTGAAATTCAGGGTAAGCAATGTGCTTAGGTCGTACAGCTGAGTTATGTATGGTTTGGAACTGGATCTATATGACTGCAAAGAACATGCCTTATCTACTACACCACACTGTTTTCTATATCAGAAGGTAGAGTGATATAAAAATCATCTCATATGCTGAGGGAAACTGCAAAATATGAGAGACATGGAGAGCTTTGTAAGATACTCTGGCAAAGGAACATTGATAGGGATGTATTCCCTTCAAAATTTTCACAGAGAAATTCTTTTCATTGAATACAAATATTTCTTGCTCCGGGGCACCTGGGCGATTCAGTCAGTTAATTGTCTGACTCTCGATTTCGGTTCAGGTCATGATCTCATGGGTCATGGGATTGAGCCCCGCAAAGGGCTCCACACTCAGTTCAGAGTCGGCTTCAGATTCTCTTTCTTCCTCCCCACCCTCCCCCCACTTGCATGCTCTCCCTCTCTCAAGTATATAAACAAATCTTTAAAAAAACACACAAATATTTCTTGGTCCTTAGACAAACTAGATAAAGCATGTTTGTTCATTGTTTCTGCCATTTGAATCTATATTCATGGATATTGTAATTATAAGTGAGAATGGCATACCAAAGCTATTTGATTTCATTGGTCTTATTGAGCACTTTCTAATTCTGAGAATGACACTGGGGGAGATTGGGTGTTGGAGGCAGAATGGAAAACACAAGTTAGTAAATATACCTTTTATTTTCAAAGATGTACAGTATGATGGGGAATAAGAAGGATAATCAAATTACTACATAACAAAAGAGAACATAATACATGTAATAAAAGTGGTACAATATAGGGATGATATAAAAGGAATAGGTACTTATATCTGGCTGGTGATAGAAATATATTATGGAAGGGGTAGCATTGGGATGCCTCTTGAAAAATGGGTGGCATTGAACAGTTTCATGTGTTGGATATTTGAACATTTAATAAAGACATGATCTCTGCCTTTAAGAGCAACCAAGACTTCGTGGCAGAAATGAGTATGGAGTATTAACGGGTCAGAGAACAGTGGACTGGAGAATCCAATTAAATAATTACGCAAGATAACATTGAAAAAATAACGTGGGACTTTGTGTCTTTCTAGGGGAATAGTAAAGACTTCCGATATGGGTAACCAGCAGCCAGGGAGCCTAGGATTTTAGGTTACGTTGATCTGGCTCTTAAAAGTTTGTTCTAAAAATGGATCTAAAAGGGGCTTTTAGACGTATGAAACTCAATTAACGTAAGCTCTGGTACAGTGACTCAGTTTTCTTGGGAAGTCAAAATGCTTTGAGTATGGAATCCACAGGGTCTGGAAAGGGAAAGGATCCTTCTTTAAACAGTGGAGTATGTTGTTGTACTATTCATCAGAATTGGCAAAGAAGAATCAGGCAGCATTTGGGTTGGATTATACTGAAATCACGTCAAAGACTGAATAATTAAAACCACTTGAAAGGGAAGTTTGTTTTTCCTCTTGCAGTGAACATATGACTCTGGCACAGAAATGTTTTTCTAGTTAAATATTGTCTCATTTCCCATTTAAGATTTGTCATGGTAAATAATCTTTCTCAAATGACAATAGCTTGAACGTAAAATATAGTGGGGACTGCCTGGTCGGTTCCTTTTGGGATCAACTAGCTTTTCCTTTGATTAAGATTGTAAAATGGAATAAAGCAGCACACATAATCAAATGCTAGAACTGTTCCCATGGCAAGGGTGGCCGGAAATACTTTTGCTAATAGAAGAAAAATGGGATGGATATTAAAGATGTTAATTAGCTGCACTGTGGCAACAGCTTTTTCTACAACCTTGAGCTCCTCCATTCATCTCCCATGTGTACAGTTTCATGTTGCTGGCTATGAACATAGAACTAGTGTAAGAGAAATATTTTTACTCAAAATGGTAAACAACTTATTGTTTTTAATAACTTTGTTGAGGAATAACTTACATGCCATTCAATTCATTCATTTTGATTGTAAAATTCAATGATTTTCATAAATATGTACAATGATGCAACCATCACCACAATCTAACTTTAGAATATATCCTTCGTTCCCCAAAGGTCCCCTGTGCCCATTTGCAGTCTCTCCCAAGCCCCTGACGGTAGTCTAATTTCTGTCACTACAGATTTGTCTTTTCTGGACATTTCACCGTAATTTATTCTTTTTTTTTTTTTTAAAGATTTTATTTATTTATTTGGCAGAGATAGAGACAGCCAGCGAGAGAGAGAACACAAGCAGGGGGAGTGGGAGAGGAAGAAGCAGGCTCATATCGGAGGAGCCTGATGTGGGGCTCGATCCCATGACGCCGGGATCACGCCCTGAGCCGAAGGCAAACGCTTAACCGCTGTGCCACCCAGGCGCCCCTCACCGTAATTTATTCTTGAAAAATTTCTATGAATTGGTGACTGTAAGGAGTATTTTTTTTCAAAGTAAAGCATATTTCCTGTTTTCAAAAACCTGACAAATAACTAGGAAAGGTGAGATTAACATTGTACTTTTTCAGAGGTGAGTGATAAAGTTAAGGGTTAATTCTATATAGGGCTCACAGATACAGAACTAAAAAGGGGCAAGAGCCATACATGTAGAGAGATGAAGAAATGAAACAAATAAATTAGGTATCAAGACATTTCACCAGAAATGTCTCATTCATTTGGATGAAAATGTTTGGTTGGATAATATGATAATCCTTCCACTTCGTTTTTCAATGAGGAAAGAGATAATATTATGATAATTTTAAGTCAATCCCGAGTTGTAGTTGATTTTGAATTTAAATATCGGACTTGATGGGGTGCCTGGGTGGCTCAGTCGGTTAAGCATCTGACTCTTGATTTCCTCTAGGATCACGATCTCAGTGTTCTGAGATGCAGCTCTGCAATGGACTACATGCTGGGCGTAGAGCCTGCTTATGATTTTCTTTCTCCTTCTCCTTGTTCCCCTCCCCCTGCTCACATGCTTTCTCAATGAATGAACGAATGAACGAACGAATGAATATTAGACATGTTGGCTCAGGTATTTTTGGAATTGGAAGAACACATAACACACATCACAGTGAAATCTATCCTGGTCATATGTATGAGTGCAGAAAGTCTGTTGAGCAAGTATTGAGAATTCATAGGCTTCTAGTGTCATATTACACTCTACAAGTTGTTGTCCATGCAGTTCAAGGCCAGTGCTCTGCCCTGCTGTGGTCAATAGTTGGGGCAGGCTACTCTCTGTCAAACAGTACTCTGTTTAAGGAAAGAGGGTGTCTTTTAAAAGAGAAAATAGATTTATTTTCAGACTTCTTGATCACATTTCTGGACAAGTGTGTTTTATCTAATATATTAGTTTGTCAAGGCTGTTGTAACAAAATACTACAGACTGGGTGGCTAACACAACAGAAATATCTTGTCTCACAGTTCTAAAGGCTGGATATTCAAGATCAAGCTGTCGGCAGAGTTGGCTTCTTCTGAGGGTGTGAGGAAGAATCCGTTTTGTAGTTTTCCCCTCAGCTTCTGGTGGTTTGCTGGCAATTTTTGCCAGTCTTTGACTTATAGAAGCCATCAATACCACAACTCTGCCTTCCTCCTCACAAAATGTTCTTCCTGAGTGCATGTCCATCCCTGTGTCCACATTGACCCTTTCTGTCCTACCCTGCTACAGCAATATTTTATCTTAACTGCATCTGCAACAATCCTATTTCCAAACAAGATCATATTCAGAGGTACTGGGGGGTTAGGACTAGATTCATATGTTAAATATGAATCTTTGGGGAACACAGTTCCACCCAGCACATCTGATAATGATACTAAACAATATGCACATAGCACAGAATGTACCCAGCACTGTTCTGACAAGTACTTAGAAGCATTAACTCATTTAACCCTCATAAAACCCCCACGAGATAGGTACTATTATTATCCCTTCTTTAAAGACTAAAAAAAAAAAAATTGAGGCACAAAAAGGTCATTCAGCGAGCAAATGTGGATCTTGGGTTAGAACCTAAGCCAACTGGTTCCAATGTTCTGTGCCACCGTCTAGGTATTTGTAAATTGTCCAATCGTTTTGACATTATTTAATTCATAGATGGAGAGTTTATGACCCTCATCTCTTAGGATGGCATTATGAAAGGAATTATAGTCCTCCTCTACAGAATAATATAGAATGTATAGATTCAGAATGGTGCTTGATTTCCCTGTTAAAGAGAGAATATGTTAAACTCATGAACTGACTTACTATAACATGTATATAGTTATATTAGGTTGAACCATATAAAATTGCCTTTTTTTTTTTAAAGAGGGAGAGGGAGGGTGTGGAGCAGAGAGGGAAGGAGAGAGAGGATCTTAAGCAGGCTCCACACCCAGTGTGGGCTCAGTCTCACAACCCTGAGATCATGACCTGAGCCAAAATCAAGAATTGGACGCTTAACCAACCGAGCTATCCAAGTGCCCCAGAATTGTTTTTTTACAACGTAAAAAATGCCAGCAAATTAATAATCTTATATGATTCAAGCCAATATCTCTATTTAGTTTAAAGCCAACTTTTTTGGCTTCCAAGGCTTATCTCTTCTTTGTTGATAAAGCAGACAAATCATCTCATTTCTTTGGAATTTCCTTTACCCTTCCTGTTCACCCCAACCTGTCTCAAAATTTCAAGAAGTCAGACTGGTGGTTTTCTTTGCTTCCGGGAAGAATGTTACCCAATATGCAGAAAGAAAAAAGAGGAAAAAAAAAAGATGATTATTGGCTTTTGAAATTTAAGCACTTAAATTAGAGTATAAAGTATAGATTTTGAGGGCAATAGAAATGATACCTCTGGGGTGGTTGGGTGGCTCAGTCATTAAGCGTCTGCCTTCGGCTCAGGGCGTGATCCCAGAGTCCTGGGATTGAGCCCCGCATCGGGCTCCCTGCTCTGCTGGGAGCCTGCTTCTTCCTCTCCCATTCCCCCTGCTTGTGTTCCCTCTCTCACTGGCTGTCTCTCTCTCTCTGTCAAATAAATAAATAAATAAATAAATAAATAAATAAATAAATAAATAAATCTTTAAGGAAAAAAAAAAAAGAAATGGCTACCTCTGTCCGTAGATTAAATAAAGATTCTATTGTAGAAGGAAATAAAAGTCTGGTAGCAGCAAGAAACTTATGTTCTGGGGAGATTGTGAGTCAGTTACTGAGAAGAGGCTGTGCCTGTCCACTCAGGGCCAACTCTGGAAGAGGTTAACAGGATAATAGAAATGTGTCCTATTTCTTGGTTAGTGCCATGGAAAAAAACAAGACAGTTCTAGGACCACGTGGTCTAAGTTATGTTGTGGTGATAAGTTTCATTGGCTTATTTCATAGTTAAGTCTAAACTTACTTGTATGGACAATATGTTTACTTTAGAAAAATGAAGTTTTTGCACGATTGAATTTGTTGATTGATATTTATTTTTTATTTATATATATTTAAATTCAAATTAGTTAACATATAGTGTGGTGTTGGTTTTAGGAGTAGAATTTAGTGATTCATCACTTACATATAACACCCAGTGCTCATCCCAAGTGCCCTTCTTTATACCCATCACCCATTTAGCCCATCCCCCCACCCACCTACCCTCCAGCAACCCACAGTTTGTTCTCTATATTTAAATATCTCTTATGGTTTGCCTCTCTCTCTCTTATCTTATTTTTCCTTCCCTTCCCCTATGTTCATCTGTTTTGTTTCTTAAATTCCACATATGTTGTTTTTTTGATAGATGACAAAGAGACACTGTAGATTTTAGAACAGTCTGAAAAAGTTATTTTAGGACTTTTTTTTTTTCATCCTACTGACTATCCAAAAAATATCTAGATGGTGAAAACTCATCAGTAGGTTGTATTTTGAGGCCTACTTGCAAGGCCATTATTTTGGATTTGGCACATCCTCAGACAAATCTTTTTATATGAAGAGTTTGTTTCCAAGACAGTCCACAAAAATTTAGATAACTTGTAATATGAATTTTCATTTATGTGGATGTGGTATTTTACAAATTGTAGCAATCACAGC
Organism: Ailuropoda melanoleuca; assembly: GCF_002007445.2. NCBI lineage: Eukaryota > Metazoa > Chordata > Mammalia > Carnivora > Ursidae > Ailuropoda > Ailuropoda melanoleuca. Next base: position 108,910,091 of record NC_048225.1, read on the forward strand.
ATTCATGGAGATCCAGGAGTTCTGCAAGAATTTTTAAATCTTGCATTTTCATTTTTTAAAAAATATTTTATTTATTTATTCATGAGAGACAGAGAGAGAGGCAGGCAGGCTCCCCATGGTACAGGGAACCCAATGCTGGGCTTGATCCCAGGACCCCAGGATCATGACCTGAGCCAAAGGCAGATGCTTAAACGAGCTGAACCACCCAGGAGCCCCTTGTATTTTCATTTTGATGACAATCAAAAAATTATTGTAATTATATTCTGGATCATCTAAATAAACACCCCATTATGTGATTCTCAAAAAGAATTCCACATATGAATGAAATCATGTATTTGTCTTTCTCTGAGTGACTTATTTTGCTTAGCATAATACACTCTAGTTCCATCCCTGTTTTTGCAAATGGCATGATTTCATTCTTTTTTATCACCAAGTAATATTCCAGTATATATATCATATATGCATATACTATATACACACACATCTTTATATATATATGTGTGTGTGTGTGTGTGTGTATACCACATCTTTATCCATTCATCAATCAATGGCCGTTGGGCTCTTTCCATAATTTGGCTATTGCTGATACTGCTGCTATAAACATTGGGGTGCATGTGCCCTTTGAATCAGCAATTTTGTATCCTTTGGATAGATACCTATTAGTACAATTGCTGGGTCATAGGGTAGTTCTCTTTTTAACTTTTTGAGGAACCTCCATACCGTTTTCCAGAGTGGCTTCACCAGTTTGCTTTCCCACCAACAGTGCAAAACAGTTCCCCTTTCTCTGCATCCTCACCAACATCTGTTGCTTCCTGAGTTGTTAATTTTAGCCATTCTGACAGGTGTGAGGTGGCATCTCATTGTGGTTTTGATTTGCATTTCCCTGATGATCAGTGATGTTGAGCATCATTTCATGTATCTGTTAGCCATCTGGATGCCTTCTTCGGAAAAGTGTCTATTCATGTCTTCTGCCCAAACCTTGACTGGATTTTTTGTTTTTTTGGGTGTTGAGTTTGAGAAGTTCCTTATAGATATTGGATACCAGCCCTTTATCCATAATGTCATTTGCAAATATCTTCTCCCATTCTTTCCATTGCCTTTTAGTTTTGTTGATTGTTTCCTTCACTGAGCAGAAGCTTTTTATCTTGATGAGATCCCAACAGTTCATTTTTGCTTTTGTTTCCCTTGCCTCTGGAGACATGTCTAGTAAGAAGTTGCTGTGGCTCAAAGAGGTTGCTGCCTGTGTTCTCCTCCAGGATTTTGATGTTTTCCTGTCTTACATTTAGTTCTTTCATCCATTTTGAATTTATTTTTGTGTATGATATAAGAAGGTGGTCCCGTTTCATTCTGCATGTCACTGTCCATATTCCCAACGCTATTTGTTGAAGAGACTGTCTTTTTTTTCCCATTGGATATTCTTTTCTGCTTTGTTGAAGATTAGTTGGTCATACAGCTATGGGTCCATTGCCATTGATCTATGTGTCTGTTTTTGTGCCAGTACCATACTGTCTTGAAGATTACAGCTTTGTAATACAGTGTGAAGTGCATAATTGTGATGCCTCCAGCTTTTCCTTTTCCTTTTCAACATACTTTTGCTATTCAGGGTCTTTTCTGGTTCCATACAAATTTTAGAATTTTTTGTTCTAGCTCTGTGAAAAATGCTGGTGTTATTTTGATAGGGATTGCGTTGAATGTGTAGGTTGCTTTGGGTAGTATAGACATTTTAACAATATTTATCTTCCAATCCAAGAACATGGAATGTTTTTCCATTTCTTTGTATCTTCTTCAATTTCTCTCATAAGTGTTCTATCATTTTCAGCGCACAGATCTTTTACTTCTTTGGTTAGGTTTGTTCCTGGGTATCTTGTGATTTTTGGTGCAATTATAAATGGGATGGATTCCTTAATTTCTCTTTCTGCTGCTTCATTTTTGGTGTAGAGAAACGCAACAGATTTCTGTACATTGATTTTATATCCTGTGACTTTGCTGAATTCATGTATCAGTTCTAGCAATTTTTTGGTGGAGTCTTTCAGGTTTTCTAGATAGAGTATAATGTCGTCTGCAAAGAGTGAAAGTTTGGCTTCTTCTTTGTTGATTTGGGTGCTTTTTATTTCTTTTTGTTGTCTGACCGCTGAAGCTAGGACTTCCCATACTGTGTTGAATAACAGTGATGAGAGCAGACATCTCTGTCATGTTCCTGACCTTAGGGGAAAAGCTCTCAGTACTTCCCCATTGAGGATAATATTAGCTGTGAGTCTTTCATATATGACTTTTATGATGTTGAAATATATTCCTTCTATCCCTACTTTCTTGAGGGTTTTTATCAAGAAAGAAGCTGTATTTTGTCAAATGCTTTTTCTGCATCTATTGAGAGAACCGTATGGTTTTTATCCTTTCTTTTATTAATGTGGTATATCACATTGATTGATTTGCAGATATCAAACCACCCCTGCAGCCCAGGAATAAATCCCACTTGATCATCATGAATAATCCTTTAACGTACCGTTGGATTCAATTAGCTAATATCTTGTTGAGAATTTTTACATCCGTGTTCAGGAATATTGGTCTGTAATTCACCCTTTTAGTTGGGTCTTTTTCTGTTTTGGAGTCAAGGTAATGCTGGTCTCATAGAATGAGATTGGAAGTCCCCCCCCCATTTCTATTTTTTTGGAACAGCTTCAGAAGAATAGGTGTTAATTCTTTAAATGTTTGGTAGAATTCCCCTGGGAAGCACCTGGCCTTGGACTCTTGTTTTTTGGGAGATTTTTGATTACTGATTCAATTTCTTCACTGGTTATGGATCTGTTCAAATTTTCTATTTCCTCCTATTTCAGTTTTGGTAGTTTATATGTTCCTAGGAATTTATCCATTTCTTCCAGATTGCCCAATTTGCTGGCATATAATTGCTCTTAATATTCTTTTACAATTGTTTGTTATTTCTGTGGTGTTAGTTGTGGTCTATCCTCTTTCATTCCTGGTATTATTTATTTGGGTCCTTTCTCTTTTCTTTTTGATAAATCTGGCTAGGGGTTTATCAGTTTTGTTAATTCTTTCAAAGAACCATATCCTCTTTTTATGAACCATTCTCCTGTTTCTTTTTATTTCTATATCATTTATTTCTGCTCTAATCTTTATTATTTCCCTTCTTCTGCTGGTTTTAGGCTTTATTTGCTATTCTTTTTCCAGCTCCTTTAGATGTAAGGTTAGGTTGTGTATTTGAGACTTTTCTCGCTTCTTGACGAAGGCCTTTATTGCTATATACTTCCTGCCTTTGCTGTATCCCAAAGGTTTTGGACTGTCATGTTTTCATTTTCATTTGCTTCCATGTATTTTTCTTTTTTTATTTCTTCTTTAATTTCATGGTTAACTCATTCATTCTTTAGTAGGATGTTCTTTAACCTCCATGTATTTGTGGTCTTTCCAAATTTTTTCTTGTGGTTGAATTCAAGTTTCATAGAGTTGTGGTCTGAAAATATGCATGGTATGATCTCAGTCTTTTTGTACTGGTTGAAGCCTGATTTGTGACCCAACATGTGGTCTATTGTGGAGAATGTTCTATGTGCATTTGAAAAGAATGTGTATTCTGCTGCTTTAGGATGAAATGGTCTGAATATGTCTGTTAAGTCCATCTGGTTCAGTGTGTTATTTAAAGCCTTTGTTTCCCTGTTGATCTTCTGCTCAGAAGATCTGTCCATTGCTGTGAGTAGGGTGTTTAAGTCCCCTACTATTATTATATTATTATCAATGAGTTTCTTTAAGTTTGCTATTAATTGATTTATATATTTGGCTGGTCCCAAGTTGGGGGCGCAAATAATTACAATGATTAGCTCTTCTTGTTGGATAGTCCTTTATTATGATATAGTGCCCTTCTTCATCTCTTACTACAGTCTTTGATTTAAAGTCTAGTTTGATACAAGTATGGTTACTCCAGCTTTCTTTTGATGTCCGTTAACATTACGGGTGGTTCTCCATCTCCTCACTTTCAATCCAGAAGTGTCTTTGGATGTAAAATGAGTCTCTTGTAAGCAGCATATCAATGGGTCTTACTTTTTAAATTCATTCTGATGCCCTATGTCTTTTGATTGGAGCATTGATTCCATTTACATTCTGAGTAATTATTGATAGTGGTATGAATTTAGTGCCATTTTATTTCCTGTAAACTCGCCGTTCCTATAGATTGTCTCTGTTCCTTTCTAGTTTTTGTTACTTTTGGTCTCTCTTTCCTGCTCAAAGGGTCCAATTTAATATTTCTTGTAGAGCTGGTTTAGTATTCACAAACTCCTTTAGTTTTTGCTTTGTTGACTGATATTCATAATTTCTACATGAGAAAATTATGATTTAAAATTTTTAGATCTTAAATTCAGTTTTTCTCTTTATTTCTACACTGAAATGTTTCAGGTCATGATCTCAGGATCTGGAATCGAGCCCCACATTGGGCCCTGTTCTCAGTGGGAGTCTGCTTAGGATTCTCTCTCTCGTTTTCCCTCTGCCCCTCCCTCTTGTGCTCACTCTCTCTCTGTCTCAAATAAGTAATAAATAAATCTTAAAAATAATAAATGTGCCAGAATCCATAAATGGACATTATGACTGTATTTATTTTAAAAAAAAGGAAAATTGAAAATTAAGTTAATCTAAGTATTTCCAAATATGCCAACCAGCCACTAGGTGTCACCACAACCCACTATAATTAAAAGCCAGTATGATAATTTTGTAGGAAAAGTTGATAGCAACATTTTTGCTAAAGCACGAAGTGGTATTTTATAGACCTAGACACATAGCTTTAGTTTTCTCACCCCTGGGATTCAATATCTAAGCTCTAGGTGGAAAGATTAATTAGGAATAGTCTTCACATGGTTATTTTCCTAGTCCACAAACGAGGCCTAATTGTAATACTGAGGATTTTGATGACCAAAACAGTGTGTTTTGGAGATGTTAAATAATGACAACGTTCATCACATCTTCAAATCCACTTGTCGTGCACGTGGTATTCACGAGAGAGGGAAGGTTGCAGGAGGATCCAAGATCTGCCTAGGCAGTCTGTTGCAGGGCTGAGGGGAGCAGGGGCTTCAGAGGAGGAGGAAGGTCACCTGGGATGGATTTGTAGGACCTGTGACTCCGTGCTTGAAGGGTGTGGTTGTTGGGCCTGGCTGACTGGAGGCCAACTGGGCATCTATTTTCTCCTGCACTAGTTTGCAATACTACACTTTCACCTGTATGAATGTTTGCTTGTCTCAGGGAAAATATTTGTTTACTCATGGTTGAAAATGAAGGTGTTAAGATATTTTCAGAATGGGTCTGTCCACATCCACCATTGACTTCTTTGGTTTTTTAGTCCTTTGTTTTAGAAAAGAAAAGTAGACAGAAAAAGACATTTTGAGTTCTCTTGATCTCTTCCATGGTGCTCTGGGGGTGGATATTTGTTATTCTGTGGATTTCTCAGCATCGGGACCCCTTGGAGAGTCCCTTACCCGATAAGATAGAGTCCATCTCCCACTTTGTAAAGGAAAATTAAAAACGTTCCAGACTCCCTTGTAGCTAGGACATGGGTACATGTCTTAGCATCTGCCAAACAGATGTGTGTGTGTGTGTCATAATGTGAATCAGAATTTAGGCCCATGGCAAGGGAAACTGCAGAATCCTTCCAATGAGAGTGGTGAGGGCGGTGGCTACTGTCTGCTCCCGGGGGCAGAAGTGTTGTGGTGTCTGTAGCAACATGTAGCGCCCGGTGTTTGGAGTGTTGGCACCACAAGCACCATGCCTGTGCCCAGAGGTTGAGGGGTAGTGAGGGCCAGTCTGTGAGGCAGTTTTGCAGCAGGATTGGGGATGGAGTTCCCAAACTCTGGGCCTCCTAGAGATTATAAGAGCTAGCCAATAGCCTTCTAATACATACATTCCTTTTATGATTCATTAGGTTTTTGTCTTATTTTTGCTGCAACAAAGAATTATGGCTAATGTACTTCCAGTTTCCAAGATAGAAAAGCATCAATGCTTACATTGTGATAAAATAAGGCCTATTACCATTTCTTACCAGATTATCATAGATGTCCTCTTTGCTGCCAACAATGAGCTGGATAAAATGGTGGTGGCAGTAGTGGTGTATATGTGTGTGTATATGTGTGATATGTGATGTGTGTGTGTGTGTGTTTGACAACAGAGAGAGAATTCCTCCCTTAAGGCTAAGGATCCAGGTCCTGCCCTGGTATTTGTTTGTTTGTTTATGTTCTGGATCTTTTCTTCATCTTTCAGAACATCACGCACAAGTTATGGAACCTGTAGCCAGGGGAATGTCACAGCTTTTATGCAGAAAAATGGAGAACATAAATATGGAGGAGCAAAGGCATAGGGTACTTCCCTTGGAGCAGGATTTAAGTCCCAAAAGCTAGTAAATCTGTGGTAGACTTATTCTGTTTATCAAAAACATCTGTACCTTCAACCTCCAAATTAAAGTGTCCTATTCCATATATTTTTTACTACTATTTATATACCCATTGCCTTATTATTGGAAGTCTAGATGTTTTCCAGAGCATACTGGTTATGAGCATTGGGTCTGACAAACCTGAGTTGAAATCTTAGCATTGGCAATTACTTGCTAGGTGATCTCAGGCATGAGTTATTTAAACTTATGTGAAAATGGATTTTTAATTACATACGTAATAGACAATATGATTCTCTTTATGAAAAGTAAACAATTAGAAATAAGGCTAAATAAAATTCTCTGATATCCCTTCAATGCCTCAATGCCTGACCTTTCCCCCAGGAAATCATCATCACCCTTTTCCTCACCTATAAAACCTATTGGAGAGGCTTGTGGCGAGGCTCCCTCATGCAGGTAACTGAATTAAAATGCTGCTTGCTTAGAGGAGCTTTACCTGATCTTCTAACCTAGATCAGATTTCCCTGGCTGCCCTCCCACAACATTCTCTCCTTCTTCATAACAGTTTCATAGCTATAATTTGTTTTTTAATTACAGTAGAAGATTTACCTAGCATGTCAAGGGTTTTGTCTGTACAAGATGGATGATATATCCAGAATTTAGATAACCTTAATTCCAAAGAAATAGAGCAAAAAAGATGCCTTGGTATATGTTTCATGCCAAATGTGTATTTTATATTTGTGTAGAAATATACATATTTGCATTCTTGTTGCTCTCAACAGTTAAGTGAATATGGCCTTCAATCCATTAACTCATGTATTCAAGAAATTAAAATTTCTCATCTCTAACTTAATTTCAAATCTCTGATTGTTCTGGAGTTTCCATAAAATCGTGGTATGAGAGTAGCAAGTGTTAAAAGATAAACTGAGGCGTATTAAAAATTTTTAAGACTGTATTTGAGCAAAAATTGATTCTAATCAGGCAGTGTCTAAACTAGCAGATAGAAAGGGAGCTCCAAGGAGCTGTACAAAATGAAAGACTTTTATAGGCAGAAGGGAACAGGAATGAGGAAGTTGTATTAGGCAAACTGTGGGTTGCTTTTTGCAAGGTTACTTTCCTTTAGGGGATGGCAGGAGTCTATCAGGCAGATTACCTAAATAGTGCTGATCTGGTGATCCCTCATTGACTGGTTTAAGATTCCATTTCTGGGAGAGCTGAAACCGTCTCAATTTGGTGACAGGAGTCTTAGCATAAGTGACTCCCTTTTGGATTTATTATCTTGTTTCTAGCAGAAGAGACCATCTGGTCCTAAGTTGTCATCCTCTGTCTATCTTGGTGTCCTTCCATACTGCCCTCTGGTCCTTGGTGGTTGAACCACACTGATGGTCTAGTCATCCCTGGTCCTGTCTAGTCCTCAGTTGTTGGTTCAGACAAGTAACTGCTAAATTTTTCTCATCTCTGGCTGTAAGGCTTTTTGAGTCCAACTCTCCAGCTATTTCTGTGTTCCTCTGATTCAAAGAGAGGGGCATTCTAAAGCTTCCTGAACCCAGTTTCCTAGAGACCCTATGCAGTTCTTCTTCCTGTATTGCTCCTGCTGGGTTTGGGGAACTCTGCCATACCTGTTGCTTTTTTGGACTCTATTGGCCCATTTCCTCAGCACCTGGATTCCCAAGAACCAGATGGAGATTTTGTAGTATTACTCCCCTGTCATCAACCTCACTTGGTCAGTTGGGTACTTTGTACTTGGCTGTTCATTCTTCCTAAAATGCTCTTCCCATAAATACACAAAGATCATCTCTTCATTTCCTTCAGGTTCCACCATTGTCTTATCCAGAGGCTTTGCCTGAACACACTATGTAAACCTCTCTATCCGCATATTCTCTATGCCTTTAATCCCATTATGTTTTTATTTTAGCAGTTATTGCCAATTGATTTCCCTTTTTTCTTTTCTTCTTTCCGTCTTTTCTTTCTTCCCACCCTCTTTCTCTCTATTTTATTATTATAATTTGTCTCTTCTCATTAGAATATTGGCTCATTAAGGTTAGAACTTTTCCTGATCTTTCTTTATTGTATCCCCAGCACTTAGAATTTAACACTTGATGCTGCATTAACTTTTTGAACAAACAAATGAATGAATGACCAACGAATCATCTCCTTCTTACTATATTTCCTTCAAGATATAATTACCTTTTATGTTTCATTAGAATTAACAGAGGTTTTCCTATTTATTTTATTTTCTTCCAATTAACCATCCCTAGATTCATCAATATATAATTTATTAATTTCAGTTTTTAATCCAATATTTCCTTTATTGAGTAACTTCATTGTTCATTGAATAACTGCTTTCTCTTGTGGTTACTTCTTCATTCTTTTTGTGATGTAAATATTTAACACATTTACTTTCCCTTTTTAAAAACAAGGAATGAACTTGTGATTTTATATATAGTATTCTTAAGTTCGTTGTTGAAATAGTTGTATGTTTTATTTTACAAATTGTTCTTTATTTTACTCTTTTGACTTAAGAGGTTCTTTTAGAATATTATAATTGCAAATTATTTTTTGTTTAAGTGTGTATTTTTAGTATCAAATTTTTATTGAATTGTGGTCTGTGTAATTTCCCCTTTGGGAATTTATTGAGGATTTTCTTTTTGAACAATTTTTCTAATGTTCTATTTTGTCTTCAAGAAAGATGCATTTATTCTCTTTAGAGGGAACATATCTATGGTAAAAAAAAAAGATATGTTTTTATCTACTGCAATTCTTTTGAACTGTACCATATTTATTTGAAAGAAATTTACCAATAGGCCATAGTAGTTGGGAGTGTGGTGTTGAAGAAATAGAGTCCATGGCAGACTTTTTGTGCTGACAAACCCCAACCCCAACCACACCCTGTTCCATCTTTGAGGTTGAAATGGCCTTGGAAGCTGATCTCATACTGTGGGATGGGCAACTAGTCCCCACAGCTCCTTGTCTTATCCTTCCTGTCAGTGTTTAACTATGGAGTACACTCCTTTTAAGATGCTACTTCTCTTCCCATAACCTTACTGTGTGTTGGGAGTTGTAGTTTCTGAATATATATAAAAAGAGAGAAACAGATGACACTGTATAATATTAATGCTGTTTTGGTTAATCCAGCTGAACCACATATTCATGAGTCTTTGCCATGTTTTCTCCATCAAGACTGAAAGCAGCTAAAGTGGAAAAAGGCATGCTTCATTATGCATCAGCATTTAGGGACACAATCTAAGTTGGAATTCCAAGTGCTTACTAAAATACTATTGTTCAGCCCTAAGTACAGAGTTGGAAATAATGGCAGTTCATTGTCATTTTATAAATTTTCTTTGGAAACATTTTTATTAGTTAAGTTAGGTCAAGAACAGTTGGCTAGGGCATTTTCATATCAGAACTTTATAGACTTGAGGAACTAGTGGTCAATGCCTGTCTCAATGTTGTCAAGTGACCTGAATGTTTTCAAAATTATCAAAGTAGAAACACATGTTAAAAAGATAAAAGGAAAAAAAAACAAAAAAAGAATTACATTGTAATTGAACACGTCATACATCTCTACGTCTTGTTAAGGATGATGACTCTTATGTATGAAGTTAGATGTCACTAAAAAGCATAGACTGTGATTAAAAATAGTTGCTGTGGTCAGACATGTGAGACCACAAAGCGGAAGAAGTCTAATCTTGAGCCACATGTATTTTTTAGAAACATCCTAGTGCCCATTTATTTACAGCAACAGGCTTGGCCATTCACTAGTAACCAAGGCAGGAAGAAGTGAACTGATACTAATGCAAAATTTTAGCTATTTGAAATTGAATGAACATAATGAAATTTGAAATATTTAGTTTTTAGAAGTTATGTTTATTTATAAAGCAATAATTAAATTTTATATTAAACTTTATTATTTGCAAGGCACTTTAATATATGTTATCTCATATGTTCTTTATAATATTATCTTGAGGAAGAAAGGGTGATTGTTTTTATTATCCCTATGTTATAAATGAGGAAATGATGTCAGAGAAGTGACTTGTCCTAGTTCATATAACTAATTAATGGTGAAGCCCAGACTCAATCAATCTTCAATGACTGTAGTCTCAAAATAAAGTTAAAAACCATCAGAAAACATTATCTAGGTCCATTTCTTTGCTATGGTCTACATATTATTGAGATGAAATTTATCTCAAGAATCCATTTGTAGCAGATGATTTAATATTTTATAGAATTCATAGAATTTCATAGAATATTCATAGAATATTTCTTAGAATACTACGATTGTAAAGCTAGATAGGTTCAAGAGAACTTATCTGGCCACCTCATTTTATTTTCTGTTGTAATGATAGTTCCTTCCTGTTAATCCATCAAAACCAAATTTTAACTGTTCATATATGTAGAAAATATTAAATAAACATAGTTTGTAGCAAGTTTGTCCTATGATGATAAATACATTTTTTAACGTACAAGAAAATCAAAATACCATATATTGGAACAATCATCTCCCATCAGAGAGAATATAATCTAAAGCAGTTCATCCTAAATCTGCTTACATTATAGGGTTTATATTTTACTCTTCTTGGTTTATCTTTAGTCTATTTAATACCTATTTTCTAGATGGACATCAACAACAGAATATAATTTATTTTGGAAAATGATTGAGAACTTGAGTCTAAAATTTTCCTACAGCTTTGATATCATGTAAATTATCTATCTTTCCATCTATATATGAGTAAAACTTATGGTCCAATGCTTTGTAATGTATTTTATAATAATTCAGTATGAAATGCAATTTCATACTGAAATAAAATGTGTTATGTAACTACAATGTTATTAGCAACAATTGTGTTGTACACTTTGGGGAGTAGAGAAAGGTAAGATATTACTTATAATACATATTATAACTATTATAACATTCAGAAATGTTATACCAAACACTCAAATTCTTTTGTTGCAGTAAGACTTGAAGTCGGCGTTGAACGATGGATTTGGCTTTGCAAAAGAGAAGCATAGCATTCTAAAAATGAGGAACATCAAAAAAAAAAATCAAATGGGACTCAGAAGCAGGGAGTAGAATGGTGGTTTCCCGTGGCTAACTATCAAGAGAGATTGAAATAGCAGTCAACAAACAGAAATCCAGAAAGATAGGGAGCTAGTGGAAATCCATTAGTAGATCTAGTTAGTAGAGGGCTAGTATCAGGGCCTGGGTAATAAATAAATAAATAAATAAAAAGTAAGTCAAGTCAGTATGAGGTACTAGTGATCAGAAGGAAAGATGAAAGCTACTCATTCAGAATGGATATAACCAGCAAGACTCGTTCAAATGCATAACTATTATTATGCATAAATGAAGTGGACTTCTGACCCCTGGTTCCCATCCTATGATAAGGAAAGCGTCATTACTAGATCAGTCATGGGAGCCTCCAGAGATGGCTTTCTGCACAGGATCTCACATAGCGAACGTTTTTTTCAGGTGCAAGACCGAATGAGAGAACCTATTATACTTTCCAACTCCAAGAATGTATGTACAATATTAAAATTTTCAATTGGCATTTGTATATCTATTGAAAGCTTAAAGCTTTTGAACACATGAAATAATTGAGCTACCATCAGTCTTGGTTACTTCCTTTTATCCTGTGACTAAGTGGTCTTATAAAAAGTGTTGAGTGAGTGGGAGTAAAATAGAGTGTTTGAGAAGGAAGGAGTGGTAGTACTCTTCAAAAGCCAATCACCATCCTTGGGTTTTAAATAAACTTGAGGGAAAATATGCCTCATCTAGTCTCCTTTCATTTTCCAGGAGTTTCCTAGGGGCTGATGCTTTGTCACCTCTTCAGTAACCACAGAAAGAAGGAAAAGAGTCATCCTGTTTGTGGTTATGTCATTTAGTGACAAGGTTATGGTTGTCATCTTGGGGTGATGATTGCAAGGCCATGTCCCGTAGCTGCCCTGATGTCATTTTCTTTTCGTCTGAGTTATACTGTGAAGTTTTCGGAAAATGCTGTCTGGCTGTTAGAGGCCACTGGATTAGTCACATGAATTTCTCCCTTTTAGATTATTTTAAAAGAAGATTAGATTTTAATAATCGAAATGCAGAAGAGAATAAAACAACAGGAGTTCACTGGACTGAAATCCCAGAGAGCTGAGTTCTAGTCCCTTTTGCTTTGGGTCAACTGGGTGGGTTTCTGGAAGTCCCCATATCTCTCCTAAAACTCTGTTTCCCTACGTGGGTTTGGATGGATCATCTCTAAAAGTCCCTCTCAGCTCTGCTATTTGGAGTCTGTCACCTGTTCTGGTTAACATTGGTGACGACAATGTTAAATGACACAAAGGTTTGTGTCATTCTCTCAGTGTAGGACTGAGACACCTCTGCCTCAGTAAGCTACATATGATAAACAAGCCAAAAAAGTCCTTCCAAATACTACTAGTTACTAGTGACAGTATCAGGTATTTGTATAACATTTTATATTTTTTACCTCCATGTCCCAAACATTCTTATTTGATGGGCATAATAAACACATTAAATAAATAAAAGCAAATGAAACCATTATAAAAAGGTATTGAAATTCACACAGGGTCATGGCAGGCCCTGGGTTATATGGCTAATTTGAGTCAGGCCCAAGTTTCTGAACTCAATTCAATTCAATTCAATTTCCACACTCTCTGTCAAATAAACAGATCTGCAAGTGTTATTTATCATTGCAGTTATGTTACCTATATATAGGAGAGCTATTCTGCCTGATTCTCTTTGTCTGCTACCACAGGGGACATCAAGGTACTTTGCTGTAACTTTGGTGAAGAAAAGACTATTTCATTACACTCTTTATCCATTTTCTGTTCGAATGTAGCATATCAGATTAGCAAAGAGAATTGTTAAAGGCAGTGGGCTTTTAGAGATATTTGAGTAATGTAATTTTCTTAGTAATTTGAAAAGCTATGCAGGAAGATTTTTATTTTGTTGAGGTCCCCAGGACACTGGGCCCTCCTCTTGGACCATCCTGTTCACACCCCAAGGAAGGTGCAGTCCCGTGACATCACTTGAAGGAGCAAAAGGTCCAGGCTGATCCATCCCGCTCCTTAGGTATCAGCACAAAACCCTGGACTGGTTTCTTTTGATTTATGTGACTGTAATCTCTCGTCAACCAGCTAGAGAATCAAGTTAAACACTCGGAATAGTTTATCATAGATTGGGCAGGGAAACACTGGAAAATAAGATAAAATGGAACGATTTTGCAAGCTGTAGTGCCAAGAATCTCCCATATTTCTGTGCCTCTGGCGTCAGGCTGAATAGGTTCAAATCTTGCCTTCCTACTTGTTAGTGGTGTGAACTTGTACAAATTAACCTCATTGAGCCAAAGTTTACCCATCTGGATAATTTTGAAAGTACAGGAATGTATCTTAACCAGTTGTGGGTGAGGATTAAACAAGAAAGCATAAGCAAAGTATTTAATATATTGCCCAGCACACGGGAATGACAGTCAGACTTGCCACCCAGTTATAATTTCCCTTGTGGTTCCCATGTAGTGACCAAAGGCTTTGAATTAAAAACTTATGAATTATAGAGGCACCTGGGTGGCTCAGTCAGTTAAGTGTCTGACTTTTGATTTCTGCTCAGGTCATGATCTCAGGATCGTGAGATTGAGCCCTGAGTCGGGCTCCGCACTGAATATGGAGTCTACTTAAGATTCTCTCTCTCCCTCTCCCCTGCACCTCACACATGAGTGCTCGCTCTCATCTTAAAAAAAAAAGGTTTTGAGTTCTGTTAGGTCTTAGGATTTTGGGGGGGGGATTTCCCCTTGGATAAACGAATGTTTTGAGCACACCCTCAAAGTCATCTTACGAGAAGGGAAGCTCCCCTGAGCCTAATGGATGTATGCTCTGACAAAAATGAGGAAGCATTATTTAGGGTAGTGGTTATTTTGCTTAAGGAACTTGTCACCCCAGAGACTGTGGTTTAAAGTGTATGTGTTGTACATCAACATTAACTCTAGGGATAAAACAAAACGAACAAACAAAAAAGTGTAAAGTATATCAAAGCTAGCTACCATTTATTGCTGACTTTCCACATGCTAGACACTGAGCTACAAGATTTACAGACAGTGCTTCATTACACACACACTCCCCATAGGTATTATTCTCATTTTATAGTTGGGAATCCTGAAGCTCAGAGATGTTAAGCAACTTGTCCAAGGTCACATAGGTAGTAGAGATGCCAGGATATAGGCTTGGGTCTGTCTGACCACTCCACTGATGCCTTAGCCTCCGGATTGTCTCCACAAAATGGTTTAAATATATAATAGTTAGGAAGTCAAACAAAATGTTCTGGGGGAAAAAAAAACCAAAACAACTAACTTTCTGAGTTGGACATAAATCAGGGGAATCTCTTTTTCTCCAGTGCATCTCTCGATGCTTTTGTCAGACCCTAGGTCAGATAAACCACGACATGCTTTCATGAGGGAAGAACAGTGTGTATTTACCACTGTAGCGCCCACACTCCGCACAGTGCTGGAACACAGTCAATATGTGTTGAATGACTAACATCAAAATGCTAATTTATTCAGTAACCATTTATTGTATACCTATCATGAACAAGGCATTCTAAGACATGTTCCTTACCTTCCAGAAGGTTATCATTTAGGAAAAGGGGGATAAAAAATGTATTTAGTACTAAATGAAATAGCATATTTTCCTCCAAGATGATTATTGTTTCATTCAATCTTAAAATGTAGGCTGGGCAACAATCAAATTATCTTTAACAATCTTTCATATTGCTTGACTTTTTTAAAAAATGGGCTTTTATCTAATTTCTCAGCTCAAGAAGATATTCTTACGTATCTACTGCATAAAAAATTGAGCAATTACATTTTTTTTGCTAAGTTAACCATCTCTCTCATATCTGTTCTTGTATTAGCTAATTCTGTTGCCAATACCATGGTGTAATCTATTTATCTATCTATATCTGTCTATATAGAGATAGGTAAGTAGATAGGTAGGTAGATAGATAGATAGATAGATGATAGACAGAGAGATAATAGATAAATAGATAGATTTCAAGGAATTGGCTCCTGTAATTACGGGGGCTGCCAAGGCTGATTCTGTAGGGCAGGCTGGTAGGCTCGAAAGGAATGTTGCAGTCTTGAGGCAGGATTTCATCTCCCTCAGGAAACTGCTCTTAAGGCCTTTCAACTGACGGAAGACCATTCACATTTCTAAGGATAATCTCCTTTACTTAAAGTCAGCTGATTATAGATGTAAATCACATCTACAAAATATCTTTCACAACAACACCCAGATTACTATTTGAGCAACTGGGTAACCATAGCATAGCCAAGCAGGCACATAAAACTAATCATCACAATCGCTGTTGATAATATGAAGAAAATTGCCAAAATAATACGATAAAGAGGTTTTTCGTTTTTTGGAAAGTGGAAAGGACTCCTTGTGGGAATTGTTACTTTAAACCTTTAGGTTAAATTTTGGAGATCTGAAATCGCTGCAAGGAACCACAAGTTTCTGCAAGATCAAAAGTAATGCTTTGATGCCAACAACCAGTAAAAATTGTATCCTTTCAGGAGTAGTACGGCAAACACTCCCAGGAAATCTGTTCTTCAGAATACACAATGGAGAAATACTCCATCCCTGTTAAGATTTCATTTCTACTTCTGCTACCACTCTACAATCACTCATCGAGACAAACACATCTTTTTGTAGTAAATGGAGTTGAAGTCTAATCTCTATAGCTCATCATTTGAAACAGTTTCCTGTAAATCAACCAAAAACTTCAACTTTTCTTAGCCACATTTTCAAACTACCTTTCAGTGTGAGGATGGGTACAGGTTTGTTATCTCAAGTCAAGACTAGTTCCAAGTCTCGTTTAGTAAAATTTCTGTGCACCAATCTCTATATTTCCGTGAAACCATCTTTTAGCAGTTTTATTTCAGTTTACATGAGAGAGTTCATTCTCAGAAACCATGTGCAAATCACACTTGTTTTGGAGCTTTCTTTTCCTCTCAAGTTCTCAGTAAAAATGTCTCTGAAACTCGAATTTTATAGCCTGTGTAGTCCAAAAACCATACCAATTTTTCCATCAATTCTGGGAGCAAAGGGAAATTGGAGATCTTAAATTTCATATTTTCCAGGGCTTCCTGTTTCTTTAATGATACGCTTTGTTTATTCTTTAGCCCTTCCACACCGAAAAGAGAAGACTCCTCCTTAACTTTATTAGTAGCAACAACAAAAAATGTCTTCATTCAGGGGGCACCTGGGTGGCTCAGTCATTAAGCATCTGCATTCGGCTCAGGGTGTGATCCTGGGATCAAGTCCTGGGATCAAGCCCCATGTTGGGCTCCTCCGCTGGGAGTGTGCTTCTCCCTCTCCCACTCCCCCTGCTTGTGTTCCCTCTCTCGCTGGTTGTCTCTCTCTGTCAAACAAATAAATAAAATCTTTAAAAAAAAAAAGTCTTCATTCACACAAAGCATTTATTAGGTAAGTAAGTAGATGTTACTGAGGAAAAAAACAAAATGTGTGTATTGTGTCTGCAGAATTGGGTAAAATGAAGGGATTTATATCATAATAAGTCAACCTCAAATAAAACAATAAATATCCAATATGCTCTGTGACCTCACCACCTCCTCTCTGGCCCTCTCTCTGTTTCTGGCCCTTCTCTTTCCTTTCTCCTATTTGTCTCTTCTGCATTTATAGCTATCACTTAATTTGAGGAGCTGTTACAGCAACTTTGTCCCCTTTCTTACAGAGGACTTCTTTCCCTTCCTGTATTCATTCTGACACCTGTACCCTTACCTTCTAACCTATCCTAAGGAAAACACTGACTTTTTATCAGATACACTATAATTATCATGAAGAACAATGAGATATCATACACAAAGACTGCCTATTGAACAGGGCAAATATTTATTGCTAGTGATGGAAATAATGCAACCTAAAAGAAGACTTTCATCCAGAAAACATACACTATCCTGGTAAAGACTGCAATATTTTCCGTTCTATGGAAAGCTGCTCGTGAACCAAAGGAAAATTCTTAACCAAAGCAGAAAGTTCTTTCCATTTCTCTTCTCTTTCAGCTACCTGTAGGGACCATTTTTTGTTTCTCCTCCTAACTCATATTTCCTACACAGAATATAATTATGAACACTGTTGTTTGAGGCAATTGATAGATTGGAAGATATTTTCATTCATTTAGCAAACATGCATATTTGTCAGGACTAAGAGGGGACCGAGATGCAAAAGTAAATTAGACATTTTGACTTCAAAGACATTACAGTCCAATTATTGTCATTAAATAAATTATGCAAATGCATGTTGTCAGTGCTATGATAAGCTTGTGTTTTGGATACACAGGCGTCACAAAAGAGGGTTTGGACAACTTTTCACTGACAATGTTTGGGTGTGGGCAACACACATCACTTTGAAAAACAATTCTTATGTGGACAGGAGATGGACACTTCAACAGTGGAACAATGGAAAACTCTTTTCTAAAGAATCAAAATCCTTATTGGTTAAGGATAAGGCAGGTGTAGAGAAAGGTGAGAAATGATAGAAGGGTGAATAAAGATGAGGGAAGAGAAATTTTTCTCAATTTATTCAGTCTATTGTAACACATTCAAATTACTGGCAGTAATTCTCTCAGAAGTATCAAGGGAAATTTTGCTGTTTTACAGCTTTGAGGATAATAGCTGACCAAATTTGCACTACCAGACTGTGAGATAATGGGGAGTATGTAAGTGGTGGTAGATCAGCAAGCTGGCTATTTGTGGTCATTATGTGGAGTCAAGACAAGATAATTTACCTGGTACTAGTGTGCAGAGGAGTCATTGGCTGGACACACACTAGAGGCTCCACAAGTAATTGTTCAGCAAAATATTCATACAGTGTTATTGGCACTTCCTGTTTCATCTTGAGAAGATTTATAAGCCCTGGATTTGTTACTTATGTGTAATTCTGTGCAGGGTAACTGCCCTGTTCTAATGCATTTAATTAAAACAGAGAACAGCCTGGCATTGTATCATTGAAATATTACTAAAATATCACCATATTGCAATTGTAGGTATCAGCTTTAGTGAGGTAATCAGCAGGGGACAGTATAAAAGTCTTAGCTCTGAGACTGGCTCTAGCGCACTATTTACTTGTGGGTTTTTAACTTTGTGACTTTATTACATGGTCACTTAATCTTTTTGCATTGGGGCTTTGAAATCTATGAATAGGAGGAGTCAGTTAGACAATAGTATATCTGACATTTTATGATTTCAGACTATAGGATAAATAGTGTGGGTTTTTGTTACCCTCCCACAGAGGAGATGAGAGAGTTCTTAGCTAGACAGAAAGCCCACTTATATTGCTTTCTCGTCTCATGACTTCTTCTCAGACACTACTGGGGTGGCATAGACACTTAATAGGTCCTTGTTGACTGAGTAATGATCTTTCTGGATGCTCAGGAGCCCTCAGAGATTTTTGCAAATATTCTCCAAATTTGGACCCCAGGGTATTAAAGGAAGATGACCCATTTTGTCAATGATTCTTTCTTTCTTTCTTTCTTTCTTTCTTTCTTTCTTTCTTTCTTTCTTTCTTTCTTTCCTTCTTTCTTCCTTTCTCTTTCTTTCTTTCTTTCTTTCTTTCTTTCTTTCTTTCTTTCTTCTTTCTTTCTTTCTTTCTTTCTTTTTCTTTCTTTCTTTCTTTTCAGATTTTACTTATTTAGCTATTTGAGAGAGAAAGAGAAAGAGAGTGAGTGATTGAGAGGGGCAGAGGGAGAGAATCCCCAAACAGACTCCCTGCTGAGCATGGGCCAGATGGGATGCCAGGCTTGATCCCATGGCCCATGAGATCATGACCTGAGCTGAAACCAAGAGTCGGATACTCAACTGACTGAGCCACCCAGGCACCCCAATGACATCTCTTTTATGATACACCTAAAAGCATGAATTTAGCTTTTGGGGCATGTGAGTAGTTATTTTAGTCAGGTATTTTCCTGGAATAAATTTGAACTCCTATAATTGGAAATTTTTTCATTGTAATTATGTTATAGAGGCTGGGACATGGGTTCATTTTTAAAAGTGGAAAAATAAAGTAATTCAAGCCAAGAAGATTCATTTTTGAAAAAGAACCTAGTGGAAATATAGCACCATCCCACCTCAGAAACTTGATGAACAAATACCCAGGGATAGAAACAGAAACCACAGGAGAGAGACAAAGGCTCTGAACCATAAGAAGCAGGAAGAATGTGAAAGGAAGGCCCTGAATCCTGACCGCAGGAAGAGTCATAAAAACCTCCTTTAGTGTAGTTTCCACGAGCTTGTTAGAAGGGGAACTGAGTGGTGGAGAGTCTTTTAACTTCCAATTTTAGTGAAAAGAAAAATCTGTCCTGTTGCTTATGGCTAGCACATAAAAGAGAAAAAAAACAAGGATGAAGATAAAAGGGGAAAATAGCTTTCAGTTAGTATTTTTGTTTGTTTTAATATCTCCAATGTCTGGTATGAGGCCACATGCATGTCACTGAGGATGGTGTGTAGGAATATAAAGTATAAAAATGGAGAGTCATTTTTTTTTTTTTAAAGATTTTATTTATTTATTCAACAGAGATAGAGACAGCCAGTGAGAGAGGGAACACAAGCAGGGGTAGTGGGAGAGGAAGAAGCAGGCTCATAGCAGAGGAGCCTGATGTGGGGCTTCGATCCCATAACGCCGGGATCACGCCCTGAGCCGAAGGCAGACGCCCAACCGCTGTGCCACCCAGGCGCCCCTAAAAATGGAGAGTCATTTTAAGGAAGAAGTTTAAAAATTTTGGGAACATGTTCAGAAAACTCTAAGTTAATACATTTTTAACCTTATCACATCATTGTGCACATCTTTAAAAAAAGAAGAAAAAACTTATCCCTATCATTGTGGTAAATGCTTGAAGACATCCATTTTCAAGGGTGCTAGGGCAGCTCTGGGACTTTAATCACCCCATGCCCAACCTGGAGGCCCAAAGAGTTAAATACCATTGTTCACCTGACATTTAAATACCATAATAATAAATATATTACTGTGTTAGCTACATGAAAGGTTATAACAAAGAGACTCCAAAGGCAATCTGAAACATCTCCCTCAAGTAATAGAGCAGGCAGATATCTCCTACTTCCCAATGTCATTCAGGGACCCAAGTTACAAGGGTAGCTCTGCTCTTCTCTGAAGCATTGTCATCATCTGCATACTTGGTGGGTGTGCATCTAGTCCCAGCTAGCAGGAAGTGGAATAAAGTGTGGAGGTGGCCTGCCTTATGGCCTTGGGTATCAGTGGAACACATCACCTCCACTCACAGCCCCCTTTGAGAAGTGAGCATGATACACCTGACTGTTCAGGAAGAGAGAAACGATTCAGCTGAACATCCAATGTTCTCCACCACTATTATAATTTTTCTTTTCCTTTTTTTTTTTTTTAAAGCAACTTAACGTACTAATTACTTTTATAAATGTTTCCTTATTTTTACCCTGCAAGGTTGGGTATATCAATTAAACAACTAGGATTTCTCAAGAATATTTTCAAAGTAAAATATAGTTAAAAATAGTTATTATTGAAAATGTATGCTACATGCTTAGGAAATTTAAAAAAAAAATTAACACATGGACCTTTCCATCTAGGAGCTCCCATAGCAGATAGAAACTCAGAAAAAGTACCAGCTTAAGTTAAGTATAGAAGGGACATAAAATAAGTCCCTGTAGAGTTAATTCCCTAGAGAAGCTAGGGGCTGGAAAGCAATATAGGAATTCAGAAGATAACTGCAATTTTTATTGTTCCAAAGGGCTTAATGGGGAAGATATTATAGCTGGATTTTGAGGGAACGATAAGAGGATGGCAAATAGAGAGAGTGAAGTTATTCTATATGAATTTGGGCTACCCCCAAATCCCTTAACATAATATTCTGGGACTAACATTGAATTTGGCTCATTAATAAAATTTATTAAAGAAATAAAAGCACGTGGTAAGAAACTGTAAGGTTTATTAATGAGATACTTTATTATCTTTTTGGACTGAAATGAAATGTCCAGGTAGCTAGAAGACTAGCAGATGGACCACTGGGGGGTATGTTGCAAATACAAATGGCTTGTTATAAGGAAAAGATTGGATAAACCAAGTCAACCAGACAATTGCTGCTATTACCAATATTTACTACAAATAGTGGGATACCATAAAAAAAAGTTCTACACGTTGACAAACTTGACCACAAAGCCTTGACCAGTGAGATACAAGGAAGCTTGAAGTGTTCTGTGTCTATAACTTTACATCTCAAGGTGGCTCCTGGGTGGGAGATAGCACTTCACAAAACTCATCACATGTCCCCTTTCTGGTGTTTCCCATAATCCTGGTCCAGTTCTCTGTCCTGCTCAGCAGTAGTTTTAATTTTTTTTTTTTGCCTCTTTGCATTGACTCTCCAGTTCTGATCCTTAGCCTGTCTTCCAAGTAAGTGCCCTCAATTATTCAAAGGAAGTAATCTCATCTCCCTGTCAGCAGTGACCCACTGGTCAGCTACTCCCTCTGGTAACTCTCCCTACCTCAGATTAACACCTTTATATTTCTCCTTAGCTCAGTTCCAGAATAAGCAATCCTCTTGCTGTTTCTTTTCTTTTCTTCTTTCCTATTTCTTCTCCTTCTTTTGGGAAGTCAAGTGAACCTTCTCCATTTGGTGATTCACTGA